>NW_026907289.1:0-43685 GCF_033978795.1 Nerophis ophidion | reverse complement strand
CCGCCGCCGCCGCCGTGTCCCGAGTCCCGATCTTAGTCAGACCAACATAGAGGTCTTTGTTTCATGTCTCTACGACATTCCTGACAGAAGTTACAAGCAGTTTTGTCTGGAAAAAGGCGACGGCTTTTTACAAAACTTTTATTTTGAAGGGGTAATTGCCAACTTCCTGTTGATTTTAACTGAAAGATGCCACCTATCAAAATGTAGGTTTAAGTGAGACCTACATTGAGGTTTTTGTTTCATGTCTGTCCGACGTTCCTACCAGAAGTTACAAGCAGTTTTATCTGTTTCCTCTTCCTAGGAGCAGTTTTTTCTGTGTTTTATTCAAAAATTGCAATAGAGCGCAATTTTGAGTTTTAAGGTTTGGTTTTTTCACTAGATCGCAATTTCTGCCAGTCCTGATGTGTGTGCCAAGTTTGGTGTGTTTTGAAGCATTTTAAGGGGGTCAAATTACAGCTCAAAGAGGCAAAAATAGCGTTTTTTGCGAAAATGTTGCTTTAAATTAGTTTTTGCAAAATTTCTGTTGATTTTGGGTATAGACATTTTTTATTGGAAATGTAGGTCTAAGTCAGACCTACACAGAGGTTTTTGTTTCATGTCTCTACGACATTCCTAACGTAAGTTACAAGCAGTCTGGTTTTTGTCTCTTACTAGGGGGCGCTAGCGCGCAATTTTAATTTTTGGGGTTTGGTTGCTTAATAGCTTGGTCTGCCGCTCCATACCGATGTGTGTGTCAATTTTGGTGAGTTTTGAAGCATGTTAAGGGGGTCAAATTAGGGTGCGAAGGTGCGAGCGCGCCTTGGGTTGCTGCCCCCGAGCCCCAGGGCTTCGTCCCACTATTTAATGCATTGTGAAAGTAATGCAGTTGTTGTATTGAAGTGAAAATATCTAGCTTTCTGTTGATTTTTGCCAAAGCATGTTAATTATTCAAATGTAGGTCTAAGTCAGACCTACATAGTGGTTTTTGTTTCATGTCTCTACGACATTCCTACCGGAAGTTACAAGCAGTTTTGTCTTTGTTTTCTTCCTAGGAGCAGTTTGTCTGTGTTGTATTCCTAGGGGGCGCTAGAGCACAATTTTGAGTTTTGGGGTTTGGTTTTTTTATCAGCTCGCAATTGTTGCCAGTCCTGATGTGTGTGCCAAGTTTGGTGAGTTTTGAAGCATTTTAAGGGGGTCAAATTACAGCTCAAAGAAGCGAAAATGACATTTTTTAGGAAACTTTGCGCAGGGGATCTTTGAAGGCGCGTAAAATCAAAACCTTAAAACTTATCAAAACTTTGATCTATACTTTTAATCAGAAGGGTTCAAACTCTCTCCTGTGCGAGTTTGAAGCCGAAACAACAAACGCACTGGGAGAAGTATCGATTTGAAAAAGTTGACGGGTTTTTACAAAACTTTTATTTTGAAGGGGTAATTGCCAACTTCCTGTTGATTTTTTCTGCTAGCTGTCAATTATTAAAATGTAGGTCTAAGTGAGACCTACATAGAAGTTTTTGTTTCATGTCTTTCCGACATTCCTACCGGAAGTTACAAGCAGTTTTGTCTGTGTTTTCTTCCTAGAAGCAGTTTTGTCTGTGTTTTATTCAAAAATTGCGCTAGAGCGCAATTTTGAGTTTTTTTTTTTTTTTTTTTCATTAGATCACAATTTCTGCCAGTTCTGATGTGTGTGCCAAGTTTGGTGAGTTTTGAAGCATTTTAAGGGGGTCAAATTACAGCTCAAAGAGGCAAAAATAGCATTTTTTGCAAAAATTTTGCTTTGAAAGGGTTTTTGCAAAATTTCTGTTGATTTTGGCCCCAGAAGATACAATTATGGAATTTAGGTCTAAGTCAGCCCTACATAGAGGTTTTTGTTTCATGTCTCTACGACATTCCTAACGAAAGTTACAAGCAGTCTGTTTTTTTTCTCTTTCTAGGGGGCGCTAGCGCGCAATTTTCATTTTTGGGGTTTGGTTGCTTAATATGTTGTGGTGTCACGGTAGACTGACGTGTGTGTCAAGTTTGGTGAGTTTTGAAGCATGTTAAGGGGGTGAAATTGGGGTGCGACGGTGCGGAATAATAATAAAGAATTAAAGCTGCAAGCAGCGTTGGTCGGGTCCGCCGTTGGCCGCCGCCGCCGCCGCCGTGTCCCGAGTCCCGATCTTAGTCAGACCAACATAGAGGTCTTTGTTTCATGTCTCTACGACATTCCTAACAGAAGTTACAAGCAGTTTTGTCTGGAAAAAGGTGACGGCTTTTTACAAAACTTTTATTTTGAAGGGGTAATTGCCAACTTCCTGTTGATTTCAACTGAAAGATGCCAATCATCAAAATGTAGGTGTAAGTGAGACCTACATAGAGTTTTTTGTTTCATGTCTGTCCGACGTTCCTACCAGAAGTTACAAGCAGTTTTATCCGTTTCCTCTTCCTAGGAGCAGTTTTTCTGTGTTTTTTTCAAAAATTGCAATAGAGCGCAATTTTGAGTTTTAAGGTTTGGTTTTTTCACTAGATCGCAATTTCTGCCAGTCCTGATGTGTGTGCCAAGTTTGGTGAGTTTTGAAGCATTTTAAGGGGGTCAAATTGTAGCTCAAAGAGGCAAAAATAGCATTTTTTTGCGAAAATTTTGCTTTGAATGAGTTTTTGCAATATTTCTGTAGATTTTGGGTATAGACATTTTTTTTGGAAATGTAGGTCTAAGTCAGACCTACACAGAGGTTTTTGTTTCATGTCTCTACGACATTCCTGATGGAAGTTACAAGCGTTTTGTTTTTGTTTTTTGCTAGGGGGCGCTAGCGCGCAATTTTCATTTTTGGGGTTTTGTTGCTTAATAAGTTGGTCTGCTGCTCCATACCGATGTGTGTGTCAATTTTGGTGAGTTTTGAAGCATGTTAAGGGGGTCAAATTAGGGTGCGAAGGCGCGAACGCGCCTTGGGTTGCTGTCCCCGAGCCCCACGGCAGGAGAAGCCTTGCTGCCACTATTTAATGCATTGTGAAAGTAATGCAGTTGTTGTATTGAAGTGAAAATATCTAGCTTCCTGTTGATTTTTGCCAAAGTATGTTAATTATTCAAATGTAGGTCTAAGTCAGACCTACATAGTGGTTTTTGTTTCATGTCTCTACGACATTCCTACCGGAAGTTACAAGCAGTTTTGTCTTTGTTTTCTTCCTAGGAGCAGTTTGTCTGTGTTGTATTCCTAGGGGGCGCTAGAGCACAATTTTGAGTTTTGGAGTTTGGTTTTTTTATCAGCTCGCAATTGTTGCCAGTCCTGATGTGTGTGCCAAGTTTGGTGAGTTTTGAAGCATTTTAAGGGGGTCAAATTACAGCTCAAAGAGGCAAAAATGACATTTTTTCGGAAAATTTGCGCAGGGGTTCTTTGAAGGCGCATAAAATCAAAACCATAAAACTTATCACAACTTTGTCCGACCACTTTTTTTAAAAGGGTCCAATCTCTCTCCTGTGCGAGTTTGAAGCCGAAACGACAAACGCACTGGGAGGAGTTTCGATTTGAAAAAGGTGACGTGTTTTTACAAAACTTTTATTTTGAAGGGGTAATTGCCAACTTCCTGTTGATTATTTCTGCTAGCTGTCAATTACTAAAATGTAGGTCTTAATGAGACCTACATAGAAGTTTTTGTTTCATGTCTTTCCGGCATTCCTACCCGAAGTTACAAGCAGTTTTGTCTGTGGTTTCTTCCTGGAAGCAGTTTTTTCTGTGTTTTATTGAAAAATTGCGCTAGAGCACAATTTTGAGATTTTTTTTTTTTTTTTTTTCATTAGATCACAATTTCTGCCAGTCCTGATGTGTGTGCCAAGTTTGGTGAGTTTTGAAGCATTTTAAGGGGGTCAAATTGCAGCTCAAAGAGGCAAAAATAGCGTTTTTTGGCAAAAATTTTGCTTTGAAAGGGTTTTGCAAAATTTCTGTTGGTTTTAGGTATAGGAGTTTCTGATGGGGAATTTAGGTCTAGGTCAGTTCTACATAGAGGATTTTGTTTCATGTCTCTACGACATTCCTACCGGAAGTTACAAGCAGTCTGTTTTTTTTTTTTCGTAGGGGGCGCTAGCGCGCATTTTTCATTTTTGGGGTTTGGTTGCTTAATACGTGTTTTTGGCAAGCCTTACCGATGTGTGTGCCAAATTTGGTGAGTTTTGGAGCATGGTCAGTGGGTCAAATTAGGGTTCAAAGTTGCGGAAAAATAATAATAATAATTAAAGCTGCAAGCAGCGTTGGTCGGGTCCGCCGTTGGCCGCCGCCGCCGCCGCCGTGTCCCGAGTCCCGATCTTAGTCAGACCTACATAGAAGTTTTTGTTTCATCACTCTACGACATTCCTAACAGAAGTTACAAGCAGTTTTGTCTGGAAAAAGGTGACGGCTTTTTACAAAACTTTTATTTTGAAGGGGTAATTGGCAACTTCCTGTTGATTTTAACTGAAAGATGCCAATTATCAAAATGTAGGTCTAAGTCAGACCTACACAGAGGTTTTTGTTTCATGTCTCTACGACATTCCTAACGGAAGTTACAAGCAGTCTGTTTTTTGTATCTTCCTAGGGGGCGCTAGCGCGCAATTTTAATTTTTGGGGTTTGGTTACCTAATATGTTGGTCTGCCGCTCCATACCGATGTGTGTGTCAAATTTGGTGAGTTTTGAAGCATGTTAAGGGGGTCAAATTAGGGTATTGTCTGTGTTGTATTCCTAGGGGGCGCTAGAGCACACATTTGAGTTTTGAGGTTTGGTTTTTTCATTAGCTTGCAATTTCTGCCAGTCCTGATGTGTGTGCCAAGTTTGGTGAGTTTTGAAGCATTTTAAGGGGGTCAAATTACAGCTCAAAGAGGTAAAAAGGATATTTTTGGGGAAAATTTGCGCAGGGGTTCTTTGAAGGCACATAAAATCAAAACCATAAAACTTATCACAATTTTGTCCGACCACTTTTTTTAAAAGGGTTCAATCTCTCTCCTGTGCGAGTTTGAAGCCGAAACGACAAACGCACTGGGAGGAGTTTCGATTTGAAAAAGGTGACGGGTTTTTACAAAACTTTTATTTTGAAGGGGTAATTGCCAACTTCCTGTTGATTATTTCTGCTAGCTGTCAATTACTAAAATGTAGGTCTTAATGAGACCTACATAGAAGTTTTTGTTTCATGTCTTTCCGGCATTCCTACCCGAAGTTACAAGCAGTTTTGTCTGTGGTTTCTTCCTGGAAGCAGTTTTTCCGTGTTTTATTGAAAAATTGCGCTAGAGCACAATTTTGAGATTTTTTTTTTTTTTTTTTCATTAGATCACAATTTCTGCCAGTCCTGATGTGTGTGCCAAGTTTGGTGAGTTTTGAAGCATGTTAAGGGGGTCAAATTACAGCTCAAAGAGGCAAAATTAGCATTTTTTGCGAAAATTTTGCTTTGAAAGGGTTTTGCAAAATTTCTGTTGATTTTAGGTATAGGACTTTCTGATGGGGAATTTAGGTCTAGGTCAGTTCTACATAGAGGATTTTGTTTCATGTCTCTACGACATTCCTAACGGAAGTTACGAGCAATCTGTTTTTTGATTTTCGTAGGGGGCGCTAGAGCGCATTTTTCATTTTTCGGGTTTGGTTTTTTTATTAGATGGCAATTTTCGCCAGTTCTGATGAGTGTGTGAAATTTGGTGAGTTTTGGAGCATGGTCAGTGGGTCAAATTAAGGTTCAAAGAGGCGGCGGAATAATAATAATAATAATTAAAGCTGCAAGCAGCGTTGGTCGGGTCCGCCGTTTGCCGCCGCCGCCGCCGCCGTGTCCCGAGTCCCGATCTTAGTCAGACCTACATAGAAGTTTTTGTTTCATCACTCTACGACATTCCTAACAGAAGTTACAAGCAGTTTTGTCTGGAAAAAGGTGACGGCTTTTTACAAAACTTTTATTTTGAAGGGGTAATTGGCAACTTCCTGTTGATTTTAACTGAAAGATGCCAATTATCAAAATGTAGGTCTAAGTCAGACCTACACAGAGGTTTTTGTTTCATCTCTCTACGACATTCCTAACGGAAGTTACAAGCAGTCTGTTTTTTGTATCTTCCTAGGAGGCGCTAGCGCGCAATTTTCATTTTTGGGGTTTGGTTACCTAATATGTTGGTCTGCCGCTCCATACCGATGTGTGTGTCAACTTTGGTGAGTTTTGAAGCATGTTAAGGGGGTCAAATTAGGGTATTGTCTGTGTTGTATTCCTAGGGGGCGCTAGAGCACAAATTTGAGTTTTGGGGTTTGGTTTTTTCATCAGCTTGCAATTGTTGCCAGTCCTGATGTGTGTGCCAAGTTTGGTGAGTTTTGAAGCATTTTAAGGGGGTCAAATTACAGCTCAAAGAGGTAAAAATGATATGTGTTTGGAAAATTTGCGCAGGGGTTCTTTGAAGGCGCGTAAAATCAAACCCTTAAAACTTATCACAAATTTGTCCGACCACTTTTTTTAAAAGGGTTCAATCTCTCTCCTGTGCGAGTTTGAAGCCGAAACGACAAACGCACTGGGAGGAGTTTCGATTTGAAAAAGGTGACAGGTTTTTACAAAACTTTTATTTTGAAGGGGTAATTGCCAACTTCCTGTTGATTATTTCTGCTAGCTGTCAATTACTAAAATGTAGGTCTTAATGAGACCTACATAGAAGTTTTTGTTTCATGTCTTTCCGGCATTCCTACCCGAAGTTACAAGCAGTTTTGTCTGTGGTTTCTTCCTGGAAGCAGTTTTTTCTGTGTTTTATTGAAAAATTGCGCTAGAGCGCAATTTTGAGATTTTTTTTTTTTTTTTTTCATTAGATCACAATTTCTGCCAGTCCTGATGTGTGTGCCAAGTTTGGTGAGTTTTGAAGCATTTTAAGGGGGTCAAATTGCAGCTCAAAGAGGCAAAAATAGCGTTTTTTGGCGAAAATTTTGCTTTGAATGAGTTTTTGCAAAATTTCTGTTGATTTTAGGTATAGGAGGTTTTTATTGGAAAAGTAGGTCTAAGTCAGACCTACACAGAGGTTTTCGTTCCATGTCTCTACGACATTCCTAACGGAAGTTACAAGCAGTCTGTTTTTTTTTTTTCCTAGGGGGCGCTAGTGAGCAATTTTCATTTTTGGGGTTTGGGTGCTTAATAAGTTGGGAAGGTCCACCGTACCAACGTGTGTGTCAAATTTGGTGAGTTTTGGATTATGTTGAGGGGGTGAAATTGGGGTGCGAAGGAGCGGAATAAACAATAATAATAATAATAATAATTAAAGCTGCAAGCAGCGTTGGTCGGGTCCGCCGTTGGCCGCCGCCGCCGTGTCCCGAGTCCCGATCTTAGTCAAACCAACATAGAGGTTTTTATTTCATGTCTCTACGACATTTCTAACAGAAGTTACATGCAGTTTTGTCAGGGTTTTTTCCTAGGGGGCGCTAAGCGCAATTTAGATTTTGGGGGTTTGGTTTTTTATTAGATGGCAGTTTTTGCCAGTCCTGATATCTGTGTAAAATTTGGTGAGTTTTGAAGCATTTTAAGGGGGTCAAATTGCAGCTCAAAGAGGCAAAAATAGCATTTTTTTTGCGAAAATTTTGCTTTGAATGAGTTTTTGCAAGATTTCTGTTGATTTTGGGTATAGACATTTTTTATTGGAAATGTAGGTCTTAGTCAGACCTACACAGAGGTTTTTGTTTCATGTCTCTACGACATTCCTGACGGAAGTTACAAGCGGTTTGTTTTTGTTTTTTGCTAGGGGGCGCTAGCGCGCAATTTTTATTTTTGGGGTTTGGTTGCTTAATATGTTGGGGAGGGACACCGTACCGACGTGTGTGTCAACTTTGGTGAGTTTTGAAGCATGTTAAGGGGGTCAAATTAGGGTATTGTCTGTGTTGTATTCCTAGGGGGCGCTAGAGCACAATTTTGAGTTTTGGGGTTTGGTTTTTTCACTAGATCGCAATTTTTGCCAGTCCTGATGTGTGTGCCAAGTTTGGTGTGTTTGGAAGCATTTTAAGGGGGTCAAATTACAGCTCAAAGAGGTAAAAATGATATTTTTTTGGAAAATTTGCGCAGGGGTTCTTTGAAGGCGCATAAAATCAAAACCGGAGCAGTAATCAAAACTTTGTCCGACCACTTTTTTTAAAAGGGTTCAATCTCTCTCCTGTGCGAGTTTGAAGCCGAAACGACAAACGCACTGGGAGGAGTTTCGATTTGAAAAAGGTGACGGGTTTTTACAAAACTTTTATTTTGAAGGGGTAATTGCCAACTTCCTGTTGATTATTTCTGCTAGCTGTCAATTACTAAAATGTAGGTCTTAATGAGACCTACATAGAAGTTTTTGTTTCATGTCTTTCCGGCATTCCTACCCGAAGTTACAAGCAGTTTTGTCTGTGGTTTCTTCCTGGAAGCAGTTTTTTCTGTGTTTTATTGAAAAATTGCGCTAGAGCACAATTTTGAGATTTTTTTTTTTTTTTTTTCATTAGATCACAATTTCTGCCAGTCCTGATGTGTGTGCCAAGTTTGGTGAGTTTTGAAGCATTTTAAGGGGGTCAAATTGCAGCTCAAAGAGGCAAAAATAGCGTTTTTTGGCGAAAATTTTGCTTTGAAAGGGTTTTGCAAAATTTCTGTTGATTTTAGGTATAGGAGTTTCTGATGGGGAATTTAGGTCTAGGTCAGTTCTACATAGAGGATTTTGTTTCATGTCTCTACGACATTCCTACCGGAAGTTACAAGCAGTCTGTTTTTTTTTTTTCGTAGGGGGCGCTAGCGCGCATTTTTCATTTTTGGGGTTTGGTTGCTTAATACGTGTTTTTGGCAAGCCTTACCGATGTGTGTGCCAAATTTGGTGAGTTTTGGAGCATGGTCAGTGGGTCAAATTAGGGTTCAAAGTTGCGGAAAAATAATAATAATAATAATAAGAAAACGTTACAGATTCAATAGGGTCCTTGCATGGCAAAGGACATGGATGTCCTTTGCCATTGCAGGGCGGACCCTAATAATTAAAGCTGCAAGCAGCGTTGGTCGGGTCCGCCGTTGGCCGCCGCCGCCGCCGCCGTGTCCCGAGTCCCGATCTTAGTCAGACCAACATAGAGGTCTTTGTTTCATGTCTCTACGACATTCCTAACAGAAGTTACAAGCAGTTTTGTCTGGAAAAAGGTGACGGCTTTTTACAAAACTTTTATTTTGAAGGGGTAATTGGCAACTTCCTGTTGATTTTAACTGAAAGATGCCAATTATCAAAATGTAGGTCTAAGTCAGACCTACACAGAGGTTTTTGTTTCATGTCTCTACGACATTCCTAACGGAAGTTACAAGCAGTCTGTTTTTGGTATCTTCCTAGGGGGCGCTAGCGCGCAAGTTTCATTTTTGGGGTTTGGTTACCTAATATGTTGGTCTGCCGCTCCATACCGATGTGTGTGTCAACTTTGGTGAGTTTTGAAGCATGTTAAGGGGGTCAAATTAGGGTATTGTCTGTGTTGTATTCCTAGGGGGCGCTAGAGCACAAATTTGAGTTTTGGGGTTTGGTTTTTTCATTAGCTTGCAATTGTTGCCAGTCCTGATGTGTGTGCCAAGTTTGGTGAGTTTTGAAGCATTTTAAGGGGGTCAAATTACAGCTCAAAGAGGTAAAAATGATATGTGTTTGGAAAATTTGCGCAGGGGTTCTTTGAACGCGCGTAAAATCAAAACCGGAAAACTTATCACAAATTTGTCCGACCACTTTTTTTAAAAGGGTTCAATCTCTCTCCTGTGCGAGTTTGAAGCCGAAACGACAAACGCACTGGGAGGAGTTTCGATTTGAAAAAGGTGACGGGTTTTCACGAAAACTTTTATTTTGAAGGGGTAATTGCCAACTTCCTGTTGATTTTTTCTGCTAGCTGTCAATTATTAAAATGTAGGTCTAAGTAAGACCTACATAGAAGTTTTTGTTTCATGTCTTTCCGACATTCCTACCGGAAGTTACAAGCAGTTTTGTCTGTGTTTTCATCCTAGAAGCAGTTTTTTCTGTGTTTCATTCCAAAAATTTTGTAGAGCGCAATTTTGAGTTTTAGAAATTTTTTTTTTCATTAGATCACAATTTCTGCCAGTCCTGATGTGTCTGCCAAGTTTGGTGAGTTTTGAAGCATTTTAAGGGGGTCAAATTGCAGCTCAAAGAGGCAAAAATAGCATTTTTTGCGAAAATTTTGCTTTGAATGAGTTTTTGCAACATTTCCGTTGATTTTGGGTATAGACATTTTTTATTGGAAATGTAGATCTCAGTCAGACCTACACAGAGGTTTTTGTTTCATGTCTCTACGACATTCCTAACGGAAGTTACAAGCAGTCTGTTTTTTGTTTCCTTTTAGGGGGCGCTAGAGCGCAATTTTCATTTTTGGGGTTTGGTTGCTTAATATGTTGTGGTGTCACGGTAGACCGACGCGTGTGTCAACTTTGGTGAGTTTTGAAGCATGTTAAGGGGGTGATGTTGGGGCGCGACGGAGCGGAATAATAAAGAATAATAATAATTAAAGCTGCAAGCAGCGTTGGTCGGGTCCGCCGTTGGCCGCCGCCACCGCCGCCGCCGCCGCCGTGTCCCGAGTCCCGAGTCCCGATCTTAGCCAGACCAACATAGAGGTCTTTGTTTCATGTCTCTACGACATTCCTAACAGAAGTTACAAGCAGTTTTGTCTGGAAAAAGGTGACGGCTTTTTACAAAACTTTTATTTTGAAGGGGTAATTGCCAACTTCCTGTTGATTTTAACTGACAGATGCCACCTATCAAAATGTAGGTCTAAGTGAGACCTACACAGAGGTTTTTGTTTCATGTCAGTCCGACGTTCCTACCAGAAGTTACAAGCAGTTTTATCCGTTTCCTCTTCCTAGGAGCAGTTTTTCTGTGTTTTTTTTCAAAAATTGCAATAGAGCGCAATTTTGAGTTTTAAGGTTTGGTTTTTTCACTAGATCGCAATTTCTGCCAGTCCTGGTGTGTGTGCCAAGTTTGGTGAGTTTTGAAGCATTTTAAGGGGGTCAAATTAAAGCTCAAAGACGCAAAAATAGCGTTTTTTGCGAAAATGTTGCTTTGAATGAGTTTTTGCAAAATTTCTGTTGATTTTGGGTATAGACCTTTTTAATTGGAAATGTAGGTCTTAGTCAGACCTACACAGAGGTTTTTGTTTCATGTCTCTACGACATTCCTAACGGAAGTTACAAGCAGTCTGTTTTTTGTCTCTTCCTATGGGGCGCTAGCTTGCAATTTTAATTTTTGGGGTTTGGTTGCTTAATAAGTTGGTCTGCCGCTCCATACCGATGTGTGTGTCAATTTTGGTGAGTTTTGAAGCATGTTAAGGGGGTCAAATTAGGGTGCGAAGGTGCGAGCGCACCTTGGGTTGCTGTCCCCGAGCCCCGAGGCAGGAGAAGCCTTGGTGACACTATTTAATGCATTGTGAAAGTAATGCAGTTGTTGTATTGAAGTGAAAATATCTAGCTTCCTGTTGATTTTTGCCAAAGTATGTTAATTATTCAAATGTAGGTCTAGGTCAGACCTACATAGTGGTTTTTGTTTCATGTCTCTACGACATTCCTACCGGAAGTTACAAGCAGTTTTGTCTTTGTTTTCTTCCTAGGAGTAGTTTGTCTGTGTTGTATTCCTAGGGGGCGCTAGAGCACAATTTTGAGTTTTGGGGTTTGGTTTTTTCACTAGATCGCAATTGTTGCCAGTCCTGATGTGTGTGCCAAGTTTGGTGTGTTTGGAAGCATTTTAAGGGGGTCAAATTACAGCTCAAAGAGGCAAAAATGACATTTTTTCGGAAAATTTGCGCAGGGGTTCTTTGAACGCGCGTAAAATCAAAACCGGAAAACTTATCACAATTTTGTCCGACCACTTTTTTTAAAAGGGTTCAATCTCTCTCTTGTGCGAGTTTGAAGCCGAAACGACAAACGCACTGGGAGGAGTTTCGATTTGAAAAAGGTGACGGGTTTTCACGAAAACTTTTATTTTGAAGGGGTAATTGCCAACTTCCTGTTGATTTTTTCTGCTAGCTGTCAATTATTAAAATGTAGGTCTAAGTAAGACCTACATAGAAGTTTTTGTTTCATGTCTTTCCGACATTCCTACCGGAAGTTACAAGCAGTTTTGTCTGTGTTTTCTTCCTAGAAGCAGTTTTTTCTGTGTTTCATTCCAAAAATTTTGTAGAGCGCAATTTTGAGTTTTAGAAATTTTTTTTTTCATTAGATCACAATTTCTGCCAGTCCTGATGTGTCTGCCAAGTTTGGTGAGTTTTGAAGCATTTTAAGGGGGTCAAATTACAGCTCAAAGAGGCAAAAATAGCATTTTAGGCGAAAATTTTGCTTTGAAAGGGTTTTGCAAAATTTCTGTTGATTTTAGGTATAGGAGTTTCTGATGGGGAATTTAGGTCTAGGTCAGTTCTACATAGAGGATTTTGTTTCATGTCTCTACGACATTCCTACCGGAAGTTACAAGCAATCCATTTTTTGTCTTTTCCTAGGGGGCGCTAGAGCGCAATTGTGATTTTTCTGGTTCGGCTCCCTAATATGTTGGGAAGAAACTCCTCACCGACGCGTGTGTCAAATTTGGTGTGCTTTGAGGCATGGTCAGTGGGTCAAAATACAGCGCATAGGCGAGTATCGGTGCGGAATAAAGAAAGAATAATAATAATTAAAGCTGCAAGCAGCGTTGGTCGGGTCCGCCGTTGGCCGCCGCCGCCGCCGCCGTGTCCCGAGTCCCGATCTTAGTCAGACCAACATAGAGGTCTTTGTTTCATGTCTCTACGACATTCCTAACAGAAGTTACAAGCAGTTTTGTCTGGAAAAAGGTGACGGCTTTTTACAAAACTTTTATTTTGAAGGGGTAATTGCCAACTTCCTGTTGATTTTAACTGAAAGATGCCACCTATCAAAATGTAGGTCTAAGTGAGACCTACACAGAGGTTTTTGTTTCATGTCTGTCCGACGTTCCTACCAGAAGTTACAAGCAGTTTTATCCGTTTCCTCTTCCTAGGAGCAGTTTTTCTGTGTTTTTTTCAAAAATTGCAATAGAGCGCAATTTTGAGGTTTAAGGTTTGGTTTTTTCACTAGATCGCAATTTCTGCCAGTCCTGATGTGTGTGCCAAGTTTGGTGAATTTTGAAGCATTTTAAGGGGGTCAAATTAAAGCTCAAAGAGGCAAAAATAGCGTTTTTTGCGAAAATGTTGCTTTGAATGAGTTTTAGCAAAATTTCTGTTGATTTTGGGTATAGACCTTTTTAATTGGAAATGTAGGTCTTAGTCAGACCTACACAGAGGTTTTCGTTTCATGTCTCTACGACATTCCTAACGGAAGTTACAAGCAGTCTCTTTTTTGTCTCTTCCTAGGGGGCGCTAGCTTGCAATTTTAATTTTTGGGGTTTGGTTGCTTAATAAGTTGGTCTGCCGCTCCATACCGATGTGTGTGTCAATTTTGGTGAGTTTTGAAGCATGTTAAGGGGGTCAAATTAGGGTGCGAAGGTGCGAGTGCGCCTTGGGTTGCTGTCCCCGAGCCCCACGGCAGGAGAAGCCTTGCTGCCACTATTTAATGCATTGTGAAAGTAATGCAGTTGTTGTATTGAAGTGAAAATATCAAGCTCCCTGTTGATTTTTGCCAAAGTATGTTAATTATTCAAATGTAGGTCTAGGTCAGACCTACATAGTGGTTTTTGTTTCATGTCTCTACGACATTCCTACCGGAAGTTACAAGCAGTTTTGTCTTTGTTTTCTTCCTAGGAGTAGTTTGTCTGTGTTGTATTCCTAGGGGGCGCTAGAGCACAATTTTGAGTTTTGGGGTTTGGTTTTTTCACTAGGTCGCAATTGTTGCCAGTCCTGATGTGTGTGCCAAGTTTGGTGAGTTTTGAAGCATTTTAAGGGGGTCAAATTACAGCTCAAAGAGGCAAAAATGACATTTTTTCGGAAAATTTGCGCAGGGGTTCTTTGAACGCGCGTAAAATCAAAACCTTAGAACTTATCACAATTTTGTCCGACCACTTTTTTTAAAAGGGTTCAATCTCTCTCCTGTGCGAGTTTGAAGCCGAAACGACAAACGCACTAGGAGGAGTTTCGATTTGAAAAAGGTGACGGGTTTTCACGAAAACTTTTATTTTGAAGGGGTAATTGCCAACTTCCTGTTGATTTTTTCTGCTAGCTGTCAATTATTAAAATGTAGGTCTAAGTAAGACCTACATAGAAGTTTTTGTTTCATGTCTTTCCGACATTCCTACCGGAAGTTACAAGCAGTTTTGTCTGTGTTTTCTTCCTAGAAGCAGTTTTTTCTGTGTTTCATTCCAAAAATTTTGTAGAGCGCAATTTTGAGTTTTAGAAATTTTTTTTTTCATTAGATCACAATTTCTGCCAGTCCTGATGTGTCTGCCAAGTTTGGTGAGTTTTGAAGCATTTTAAGGGGGTCAAATTACAGCTCAAAGAGGCAAAAATAGCATTTTTGGCGAAAATTTTGCTTTGAAAGGGTTTTGCAAAATTTCTGTTGATTTTAGGTATAGGAGTTTCTGATGGGGAATTTAGGTCTCGGTCAGTTCTACATAGAGGATTTTGTTTCATGTCTCTACGACATTCCTACCGGAAGTTACAAGCAATCCATTTTTTGTCTTTTCCTAGGGGGCGCTAGAGCGCAATTTTGATTTTTCTGGTTCGGCTCCCTAATATGTTGGGAAGAAACTCCTCACCGACGCGTGTGTCAAATTTGGTGTGCTTTGAGGCATGGTCAGTGGGTCAAAATACAGCGCATAGGCGAGTATCGGTGCGGAAGAAAGAAAGAATAATAATAAGAATTAAAGCTGCAAGCAGCGTTGGTCGGGTCCGCCGTTGGCCGCCGCCGCCGCCGCCGTGTCCCGAGTCCCGATCTTAGTCAGACCTCCATAGAAGTTTTTGTTTCATCACTCTACGACATTCCTAACAGAATTTACAAGCAGTTTTATCAGTTTATTTTCCTAGGGGGCGCTAGAGCACAATTTTCATTTTTGGGGTTTGGTTTTTTTATTGGATGGCAATTTTCACCAGTCCTGATGTGTGTGTAAAATTTGGTGAGTTTTGAAGCATGTTAAGGGGGTCAAATTATAGATTTGCGTTTCTGGATGTTGTTGATAAATGGCTTTCGCTTGGCATTGTATAGCTCTAACTTGCACTTTGAAGCATTTTAAGGGGGTCAAATTTCAGTTCAAAGAGGCAAAAAAGGCATATTTTGCGAAAATTTTGTTTTGAAGGGGTTTTTGCCAACTTCCTGTTGATTTTAGGTACAGAAGTGTTTATTGGAAATGTAGGTCTAAGTCAGACCTACACAGAGGTTTTTGTTTCATGTCTCTACGACATTCCTAACGGAAGTTACAAGCAGTCTGTTTTTTGTCTCTTCCTAGGGGGCGCTAGCGGGCAATTTTCATTTTCGGGGTTTGGTTGCTTAATAAGTTGGTCTGCCGCTCCATACCGATGTGTGTGTCAATTTTGGTGAGTTTTGAAGCATGTAAAGGGGGTCAAATTAGGGTGCGAAGGTGCGAGCGCGCCTCTGTTTCCTCTTCCTAGGAGCAGTTTTTTCTGTGTTTTATTCAAAAATTGCAATAGAGCGCAATTTTGAGTTTTAAGGTTTGGTTTTTTTAACTAGATCGCAATTTCTGCCAGTCCTGATGTGTGTGCCAAGTTTGGTGAGTTTTGAAGCATGTTAAGGGGGTCAAATTAGGGTGCGAAGGTGCGAGCGCGCCTTGGGTTGCTGTCCCCGAGCCCCACGGCAGGAGAAGCCTTGGTGACACTATTTAATGCATTGTGAAAGTAATGCAGTTGTTGTATTGAAGTGAAAATATCAAGCTTCCTGTTGATTTTTGCCAAAGTATGTTAATTATTCAAATGTAGGTCTAAGTCAGACCTACATAGTGGTTTTTGTTTCATGTCTCTACGACATTCCTACCGGAAGTTACAAGCAGTTTTGTCTTTGTTTTCTTCCTAGGAGTAGTTTGTCTGTGTTGTATTCCTAGGGGGCGCTAGAGCACAATTTTGAGTTTTGGAGTTTGGTTTTTTCATCAGCTCGCAATTGTTGCCAGTCCTGATGTGTGTGCCAAGTTTGGTGTGTTTTGAAGCATTTTAAGGGGGTCAAATTACAGCTCAAAGAGGTAAAAATTATCTTTTTTAGGAAAATTTGCGCAGGGGATCTTTGAAGGCGCGTAAAATCAAACCCTTAAAACTTATCACAATTTTGATCTATACTTTTAATCAGAAGGGTTCAAACTCTCTCCTGTGCGAGTTTGAAGCCGAAACGACAAACTCGCTCAGAGGAGATAACTTTTGAAAAAAGGTGACGGGTTTTCACAAAACCTTTATTTTGAAGGGGTAATTGCCAACTTCCTGTTGATTTTTTCTGCTAGCTGTCGATTATTAAAATGTAGGTCTAAGTGAGACCTACATAGAAGTTTTTGTTTCATGTCTTTCCGACATTCATACCGGAAGTTACAAGCAGTTTTGTCTGTGTTTTCTTCCTAGAAGCAGTTTTTTCTGTGTTTCATTCCAAAAATTTTGTAGAGCGCAATTTTGAGTTTTAGAATTTTTTTTTTTCATTAGATCACAATTTCTGCCAGTCCTGATGTGTGTGCCAAGTTTGGTGAGTTTTGAAGCATTTTAAGGGGGTCAAATTACAGCTCAAAGAGGCAAAAATAGCATTTTTGGTGAAAATTTTGCTTTGAAAGGGTTTTGCAAAATTTTTGTTGATTTTAGGTATAGGACTTTCTGATGGGGAATTTAGATCTAGGTCAGGTCTACATAGAGGATTTTGTTTCATGTCTCTACGACATTCCTACCGGAAGTTACAAGCAATCCATTTTTTGTCTTTTCCTAGGGGGCGCTATTGCGCAATTTTGATTTTTCTGGTTCGGCTCCCTAATATATTGGGGAGAAACTCCTCACCGACGCGTGTGTCAAATTTGGTGTGCTTTGAGGCATGGTCAGTGGGTCAAAATACAGCGCATAGGCGAGTATCGGTGCGGAAGAAAGAAAGAATAATAATAAGAATTAAAGCTGCAAGCAGCGTTGGTCGGGTCCGCCGTTGGCCGCCGCCGCCGCCGCCGTGTCCCGAGTCCCGATCTTAGTCAGACCAACATAGAGGTCTTTGTTTCATGTCTCTACGACATTCCTAACAGAAGTTACAAGCAGTTTTGTCTGGAAAAAGGTGACGGCTTTTTACAAAACTTTTATTTTGAAGGGGTAATTGCCAACTTCCTGTTGATTTTAACTGAAAGATGCCACCTATCAAAATGTAGGTCTACAGACCTACACAGAAGTTTTTGTTTCATGTCTCTACGACATTCCTAACGGAAGTTACAAGCAGTCTGTTTTTTGTCTCTTCCTAGGGGGCGCTAGCGCGCAATTTTCATTTTTGGAGTTTGGTTGCTTAATAAGTTGGTCTGCCGCTCCATACCGATGTGTGTGTCAATTTTGGTGAGTTTTGAAGCAAGTTAAGGGGATCAAATTAGGGTGCGAAGGTGCGAGCGCGCCTTGGGTTGCTGTCCCCGAGCCCCAGGGCTTAAGACGCCTTCGTCCCACTATTTAATGCATTGTGAAAGTAATGCAGTTGTTGTATTGAAGTGAAAATATCAAGCTCCCTGTTGATTTTTGCCAAAGTATGTTAATTATTCAAATGTAGGTCTAAGTCAGACCTACATAGTGGTTTTTGTTTCATGTCTCTACGACATTCCTACCGGAAGTTACAAGCAGTTTTGTCTTTGTTTTCTTCCTAGGAGCAGTTTGTCTGTGTTGTATTCCTAGGGGGCGCTAGAGCACAATTTTGAGTTTTGGAGTTTGGTTTTTTCATCAGCTCGCAATGGTTGCCAGTCCTGATGTGTGTGCCAAGTTTGGTGAGTTTTGAAGCATTTTAAGGGGGTCAAATTACAGCTCAAATAGGCAAAAATGACATTTTTTAGGAAACTTTGCGCAGGGCGTCTTTGAAGGCGCGAAAAATCAAAACTTTAAAACTTATCACAACTTTGATCTATACTTTTAATCAGAAGGGTCCAAACTCTCTCCTGAGCGAGTTTGAAGCCGAAACGACAAACGCGCTCAGAGGAGATAACTTTTGAAGAAAGGTGACGGGTTTTCACAAAACTTTTATTTTGAAGGGGTAATTGCCAACTTCCTGTTGATTATTTCTGCTAGCTGTCAATTACTAAAATGTAGGTCTTAATGAGACCTACATAGAAGTTTTTGTTTCATGTCTTTCCGGCATTCCTACCCGAAGTTACAAGCAGTTTTGTCTGTGGTTTCTTCCTGGAAGCAGTTTTTTCTGTGTTTTATTGAAAAATTGCGCTAGAGCACAATTTTGAGATTTTTTTTTTTTTTTTTTTCATTAGATCACAATTTCTGCCAGTCCTGATGTGTGTTCCAAGTTTGGTGAGTTTTGAAGCATTTTAAGGGGGTCAAATTGCAGCTCAAAGAGGCAAAAATAGCGTTTTTTGGCGAAAATTTTGCTTTGAAAGGGTTTTGCAAAATTTCTGTTGATTTTAGGTATAGGAGTTTCTGATGGGGAATTTAGGTCTGAGTCAGACCTACATAGAGGTTTTTGTTCCATGTCTTTACGACATTCCTAACGGAAGTTACAAGCAGTCTGTTTTTTTTTTTTCGTAGGGGGCGCTAGCGCGCATTTTTCATTTTTGGGGTTTGGGTGCTTAATATGTGTTTTTGCCAAGCCTTACCGATGTGTGTGCCAAATTTGGTGAGTTTTGGAGCATGGTCAGTGGGTCAAATTAGGGTTCAAAGCTGCGGAATAATAATAATTAAAGCTGCAAGCAGCGTTGGTCGGGTCCGCCGTTGGCCGCCGCCGCCGCCGCCGCCGCCGCCGTGTCCCGAGTCCCGATCTTAGTCAGACCTCCATAGAAGTTTTTATTTCATCACTCTACGACATTCCTAACAGAAAATACAATCAGTTTTATCAGTTTATTTTCCTAGGGGGCGCTAGAGCACAATTTTAATTTTTGGGGTTTGGTTTTTTAATTGGATGGCAATTTTCACCAGTCCTGATGTGTGTGTAAAATTTGGTGAGTTTTGAAGCATGTTAAGGGGGTCAAATTATAGATTTGCGTTTCTGGATGTTGTTGATAAATGGCTTTCGCTTGGCATTGTATAGCTTTAACTTGCACTTTGAAGCATTTTAAGGGGGTCAAATTTCAGTTCAAAGAGGCAAAAAAGGCATATTTTGCGAAAATTTTGTTTTGAAGGGGTTTTGCCAACTTCCTGTTGATTTTAGGTACAGAAGTGTTTATTGGAAATGTAGGTCTAAGTCAGACCTACACAGAGGTTTTTGTTTCATGTCTCTACGACATTCCTAACGGAAGTTACAAGCAGTCTGTTTTTTGTCTCTTCCAAGGGAGCGCTAGCGGGCAATTTTCATTTTTGGGGTTTGGTTGCTTAATAAGTTGGTCTGCCGCTCCATACCGATGTGTGTGTCAATTTTGGTGAGTTTTGAAGCATGTTAAGGGGGTCAAATTACAGATTGGCGTTTCTGGATGTTGTTGATAAATGGCTTTCGCTTGGCATAGTATAGCTTTAACTTGCACTTTGAAGCATTTTAAGGGGGTCAAATATCAGTTCAAAGAGGCAAAAAAGGCATTTTTTGCAAAAATTTAGTTTTGAAGGGGTTTTTGCCAACTTCCTGTTGATTTTCGGTGTAGAAGTATTTCATTGGAAATGTAGGTCTAAGTCAGACCTACATAGAGGTTTTTGTTTCATGTCTCTACGACATTCCTAACGGAAGTTACACGCAGTCTGTTTTTTGTCCCTTCCTAGGGGGCGCTAGCGCGCAATTTTCATTTTTGGGGTTTGGTTGCTTAATAAGTTGGTCTGCCGCTCCATACCGATGTGTGTGTCAAATTTGGTGAGTTTTGAAGCATGTTAAGGGGGTCAAATTAGGGTGCGAACGTGCGAGCGCGCCTTGGGTTGCTGTCCCCGAGCCCCACGGCAGGAGAAGCCTTGCTGCCACTATTTAATGCATTGTGAAAGTAATGCAGTTGTTGTATTGAAGTGAAAATATCAAGCTTCCTGTTGATTTTTGCCAAAGTATGTTAATTATTCAAATGTAGGTCTAAGTCAGACCTACATAGTGGTTTTTGTTTCATGTCTCTACGACATTCCTACCGGAAGTTACAAGCAGTTTTGACTTTGTTTTCTTCCTAGGAGCAGTTTGTCTGTGTTGTATTCCTAGGGGGCGCTAGAGCACAATTTTGAGTTTTGGGGTTTGGTTTTTTCACTAGATCGCAATTGTTGCCAGTCCTGATGTGTGTGCCAAGTTTGGTGAGTTTTGAAGCATTTTAAGGGGGTCAAATTACAGCTCAAAGAGGCAAAAATTACATTTTTTATGAAACTTTGCGCAAGGCGTCTTTGAAGGCGCGTAAAATCAAAACCTTAAAACTTATCAAAACTTTGATCTATACTTTTATTCAGAAGGGTCCAAACTCTCTCCTGTGCGAGTTTGAAGCCGAAACGACAAACGCGCTCAGAGGAGATAACTTTTGAAGAAAGGTGACGGGTTTTCACAAAACTTTTATTTTGAAGGGGTAATTGACAACTTCCTGTTGATTTTTTCTGCAGGCTGTCAATTATTAAAATGTAGGTCTAAGTGAGACCTTCATAGAAGTTTTTGTTTCATGTCTTTCCGGCATTCCTACTGGAAGTTACAAGCAATTTTGTTTGTGTATTCTTCCTCTGAGCAGTTTTTTCTGTGTTTTATTAAAAAATTGCGCTAGAGCGCATTTTTTGATTTTTTTTTTTTTTTTTTTCATTAGAACGCAATTTCTGCCAGTCCAGATGTGTGTGCCAAGTTTGGTGAGTTTTGAAGCATTTTAAGGGGGTCAAATTACAGCTCAAAGAGGCAAAAATAGCATTTTTTTGCGAAAAATTTGCTTTGAATGGGTTTTTGCAAAATTTTTGTTGATTTTTGCCCCAGAAGGTACAATTATGAAATCTAGGTCTAAGTCAGCCCTACATAGGGGTTTTTGTTTCATGTCTCTACGACATTGCTAGCGGAAGTTACAAGCTGTCTGTTTTTTTTTTCTTCCTAGGGGGCGCTAGCGCGCAATTTTTATTTTTGGGGTTTGGTTGCTTAATAAGTTGGGAAGGCCCACCGTACCAACGTGTGTGTCAAATTTGGTGAGTTTTGAAGCATGTTCAGGGGGTCAAATTAGGGTGCGAAGGAGCGGAATAAACAATAATAATAATAAAACGCTACAGATTCAATAGGGTCCTTGCCATGGCAAAGGACATGGAGTCCTTTGCTGGCAGGGCGGACCCTAATAATAAGAAACGTTACAGATTCAATAGGGTCCTTGCATGGCAAAGGACATGGATGTCCTTTGCCATTGCAGGGCGGACCCTAATTAAAGCTGCAAGCAGCGTTGGTCGGGTCCGCCGTTGGCCGCCGCCGCCGCTGCCGTGTCCCGAGTCCCGATCTTAGTCAGACCTACATAGAAGTTTTTGTTTCATCACTCTACGACATTCCTAACAGAAGTTACAAGCAGTTTTGTCTGGAAAAAGGAGACGGCTTTTTACAAAACTTTTATTTTGAAGGGGTAATTGGCAACTTCCTGTTGATTTTAACTGAAAGATGCCAATTATCAAAATGTAGGTCTAAGTCAGACCTACACAGAGGTTTTTGTTTCATGTCTCTACGACATTCCTAACGGAAGTTACAAGCAGTCTGTTTTTTGTATCTTCCTAGGGGGCGCTAGCGCGCAATTTTCATTTTTGGGGTTTGGTTACCTAATATGTTGGTCTGCCGCTCCATACCGATGTGTGTGTCAAATTTGGTGAGTTTTGAAGCATGTTAAGGGGGTCAAATTAGGGTATTGTCTGTGTTGTATTCATAGGGGGCGCTAGAGCACAATTTTGAGTTTTGGGGTTTGGTTTTTTCACTAGATCGCAATTTTTGCCAGTCCTGATGTGTGTGCCAAGTTTGGTGAGTTTTGAAGCATTTTAAGGGGGTCAAATTACAGCTCAAAGAGGTAAAAATGATATTTTTTTGGAAAATTTGCGCAGGGGTTCTTTGAAGGCGCGTAAAATCAAAACCTTAAAACTTATCACAACTTTGATCTATACTTTTAATCAGAAGGGTCCAAACTCTCTCCTGTGCGAGTTTGAAGCCGAAACGACAAACGCGCTCAGAGGAGATAACTTTTGAAGAAAGGTGACGGGTTTTCACAAAACTTTTATTTTGAAGGGGTAATTGCCAACTTCCTGTTGATTTTTTCTGCTAGCTGTCAATTATTAAAATGTAGGTCTAAGTGAGACCTACATAGAAGTTTTTGTTTCATGTCTTTCCGGCATTCCTACCCGAAGTTACAAGCAGTTTTGTCTGTGTTTTCTTCCTGGAAGCAGTTTTTTCTGTGTTTTATTGAAAAATTGCGTTAAAGCGCAATTTTGAGTTTTTTTTTTTTTTTTTTTCATTAGATTGCAATTTCTGCCAGTCCTGATGTGTCTTCCAAGTTTGGTGAGTTTTGAAGCATGTTAAGGGGGTCAAATTACAGCTCAAAGGGGCAAAAATAGCATTTTTTAGCGAAAATTTTGCTTTGAATGGGTTTTTGCCAAATTTCTGTTGATTTTAGGTATAGGCATTTCTAATGGGGAATTTAGGTCTAAGTCAGACCTACATAGAGGTTTTTGTTCGATGTCTTTACGACATTCCTAACGGAAGTTACAAGCAGTCTGGTTTTTTTTTTTCGTAGGGGGCGCTAGCGCGCATTTTTCATTTTTGGGGTTTGGTTGCTTAATATGTGTTTTTGCCAAGCCTTACCGATGTGTGTGCCAAATTTGGTGAGTTTTGGAGCATGGTCAGTGGGTCAAATTAGGGTTCAAAGTTGCGGAAGAATAATAATAATAATTAAAGCTGCAAGCAGCGTTGGTCGGGTCCGCCGCCGCCGCCGCCGTGTCCCGAGTCCCGATCTTAGTCAGACCTCCATAGAAGTTTTTGTTTCATCACTCTACGACATTCCTAACAGAATTTACAAGCAGTTTTATCAGTTTATTTTCCTAGGGGGCGCTAGAGCACAATTTTCATTTTTGGGGTTTGGTTTTTTTATTGGATGGCAATTTTCACCAGTCCTGATGTGTGTGTAAAATTTGGTGAGTTTTGAAGCATGTTAAGGGGGTCAAATTATAGATTTGCGTTTCTGGATGTTGTTGATAAATGGCTTTCGCTTGGCATTGTATAGCTTTAACTTGCACTTTGAAGCATTTTAAGGGGGTCAAATTTCAGTTCAAAGAGGCAAAAAAGGCATATTTTGCGAAAATTTTGTTTTGAAAGGGTTTTGCCAACTTCCTGTTGATTTTAGGTACAGAAGTGTTTATTGGAAATGTAGGTCTAAGTCAGACCTACACAGAGGTTTTTGTTTCATGTCTCTACGACATTCCTAACGGAAGTTACAAGCAGTCTGTTTTTTGTCTCTTCCAAGGGAGCGCTAGCGGGCAATTTTCATTTTTGGGGTTTGGTTGCTTAATAAGTTGGTCTGCCGCTAAATACCGATGTGTGTGTCAATTTTGGTGAGTTTTGAAGCATGTTAAGGGGGTCAAATTACAGATTGGCGTTTCTGGATGTTGTTGATAAATGGCTTTCGCTTGGCATAGTATAGCTTTAACTTGCACTTTGAAGCATTTTAAGGGGGTCAAATATCAGTTCAAAGAGGCAAAAAAGGCATTTTTTGCAAAAATTTAGTTTTGAAGGGGTTTTTGCCAACTTCCTGTTGATTTTCGGTGTAGAAGTATTTCATTGGAAATGTAGGTCTAAGTCAGACCTACATAGAGGTTTTTGTTTCATGTCTCTACGACATTCCTAAGGGAAGTTACACGCAGTCTGTTTTTTGTCTCTTCCTAGGGGGCGCTAGCGCGCAATTTTCATTTTTGGGGTTTGGTTGCTTAATAAGTTGGTCTGCCGCTCCATACCGACGTGTGTGTCAAATTTGGTGAGTTTTGAAGCATGTTAAGGGGGTCAAATTAGGGTGCCAACGTGCGAGCGCGCCTTGGGTTGCTGTCCCCGAGCCCCACGGCAGGAGAAGCCTTGCTGCCACTATTTAATGCATTGTGAAAGTAATGCAGTTGTTGTATTGAAGTGAAAATATCAAGCTTCCTGTTGATTTTGGCCAAAGTATGTTAATTATTCAAATGTAGGTCTAAGTCAGACCTACATAGTGGTTTTTGTTTCATGTCTCTACGACATTCCTACCGGAAGTTACAAGCAGTTTTATCAGTTTATTTTCCTAGGGGGCGCTAGAGCACAATTTTCATTTTTGGGGTTTGGTTTTTTTATTGGATGGCAATTTTCACCAGTCCTGATGTGTGTGTAAAATTTGGTGAGTTTTGAAGCATGTTAAGGGGGTCAAATTATAGATTTGCGTTTCTGGATGTTGTTGATAAATGGCTTTCGCTTGGCATTGTATAGCTTTAACTTGCACTTTGAAGCATTTTAAGGGGGTCAAATTTCAGTTCAAAGAGGCAAAAAAGGCATATTTTGCGAAAATTTTGTTTTGAAGGGGTTTTGCCAACTTCCTGTTGATTTTAGGTACAGAAGTGTTTATTGGAAATGTAGGTCTAAGTCAGACCTACACAGAGGTTTTTGTTTCATGTCTCTACGACATTCCTAACGGAAGTTACAAGCAGTCTGTTTTTTGTCTCTTCCAAGGGAGCGCTAGCGGGCAATTTTCATTTTTGGGGTTTGGTTGCTTAATAAGTTGGTCTGCCGCTAAATACCGATGTGTGTGTCAATTTTGGTGAGTTTTGAAGCATGTTAAGGGGGTCAAATTACAGATTGGCGTTTCTGGATGTTGTTGATAAATGGCTTTCGCTTGGCATAGTATAGCTTTAACTTGCACTTTGAAGCATTTTAAGGGGGTCAAATATCAGTTCAAAGAGGCAAAAAAGGCATTTTTTGCAAAAATTTAGTTTTGAAGGGGTTTTTGCCAACTTCCTGTTGATTTTCGGTGTAGAAGTATTTCATTGGAAATGTAGGTCTAAGTCAGACCTACATAGAGGTTTTTGTTTCATGTCTCTACGACATTCCTAAGGGAAGTTACACGCAGTCTGTTTTTTGTCTCTTCCTAGGGGGCGCTAGCGCGCAATTTTCATTTTTGGGGTTTGGTTGCTTAATAAGTTGGTCTGCCGCTCCATACCGACGTGTGTGTCAAATTTGGTGAGTTTTGAAGCATGTTAAGGGGGTCAAATTAGGGTGCCAACGTGCGAGCGCGCCTTGGGTTGCTGTCCCCGAGCCCCACGGCAGGAGAAGCCTTGCTGCCACTATTTAATGCATTGTGAAAGTAATGCAGTTGTTGTATTGAAGTGAAAATATCAAGCTTCCTGTTGATTTTGGCCAAAGTATGTTAATTATTCAAATGTAGGTCTAAGTCAGACCTACATAGTGGTTTTTGTTTCATGTCTCTCTGACATTCCTACCGGAAGTTACAAGCATTTTGTCTTTGTTTTCTTCCTAGGAGTAGTTTGTCTGTGTTGTATTCCTAGGGGGCGCTAGAGCACAATTTTGAGTTTTGGGGTTTGGTTTTTTTATCAGCTCGCAATTGTTGCCAGTCCTGATGTGTGTGCCAAGTTTGGTGTGTTTTGAAGCATTTTAAGGGGGTCAAATTACAGCTCAAAGAGGTAAAAATGATATTTTTTAGGAAAATTTGCGCAGGGGATCTTTGAAGGCGCGTAAAATCAAAACCTGAAAACTTATCAAAATTTTGATCTATACTTTTAATCAGAAGGGTCCAAACTCTCTCCTGTGCGAGTTTGAAGCCGAAATGACAAACGCGCTCAGAGGAGATAACTTTTGAAGAAAGGTGACGGGTTTTCACAAAACTTTTATTTTGAAGGGGTAATTGACAACTTCCTGTTGATTTTTTCTGCAGGCTGTCAATTATTAAAATGTAGGTCTAAGTGAGACCTTCATAGAAGTTTTTGTTTCATGTCTTTCCGGCATTCCTACTGGAAGTTACAAGCAATTTTGTTTGTGTATTCTTCCTCGGAGCAGTTTTTTCTGTGTTTTATTAAAAAATTGCGCTAGAGCGCATTTTTTGATTTTTTTTTTTTTTTTTTTCATTAGAACGCAATTTCTGCCAGTCCAGATGTGTGTGCCAAGTTTGGTGAGTTTTGAAGCATTTTAAGGGGGTCAAATTACAGCTCAAAGAGGCAAAAATAGCATTTTTTTGCGAAAAATTTGCTTTGAATGGGTTTTTGCAAAATTTTTGTTGATTTTTGCCCCAGAAGGTACAATTATGAAATCTAGGTCTAAGTCAGCCCTACATAGAGGGTTTTGTTTCATGTCTCTACGACATTGCTAGCGGAAGTTACAAGCTGTCTGTTTTTTTTTTCTTCCTAGGGGGCGCTAGCGCGCAATTTTTATTTTTGGGGTTTGGTTGCTTAATAAGTTGGGAAGGCCCACCGTACCAACGTGTGTGTCAAATTTGGTGAGTTTTGAAGCATGTTCAGGGGGTCAAATTAGGGTGCGAAGGAGCGGAATAAACAATAATAATAATAAAACGCTACAGATTCAATAGGGTCCTTGCCATGGCAAAGGACATGGAGTCCTTTGCTGGCAGGGCGGACCCTAATAATTAAAGCTGCAAGCAGCGTTGGTCGGGTCCGCCGTTGGCCGCCGCCGCCGCCGCCGTGTCCCGAGTCCCGATCTTAGTCAGACCAACATAGAGGTCTTTGTTTCATGTCTCTACGACATTCCTAACAGAAGTTACAAGCAGTTTTGTCTGGAAAAAGGTGACGGCTTTTTACAAAACTTTTATTTTGAAGGGGTAATTGCCAACTTCCTGTTGATTTTAACTGAAAGATGCCACCTATCAAAATGTAGGTCTACAGACCTACACAGAAGTTTTTGTTTCATGTCTCTACGACATTCCTAACGGAAGTTACAAGCAGTCTGTTTTTTGTCTCTTCCTAGGGGGCGCTAGCGCGCAATTTTCATTTTTGGAGTTTGGTTGCTTAATAAGTTGGTCTGCCGCTCCATACCGATGTGTGTGTCAAATTTGGTGAGTTTTGAAGCATGTTAAGGGGGTCAAATTAGGGTGCGAAGGTGCGAGCGCGCCTTGGGTTGCTGTCCCCGAGCCCCAGGGCTTAAGACGCCTTCGTCCCACTATTTAATGCATTGTGAAAGTAATGCAGTTGTTGTATTGAAGTGAAAATATCAAGCTCCCTGTTGATTTTTGCCAAAGTATGTTAATTATTCAAATGTAGGTCTAAGTCAGATCTACATAGTGGTTTTTGTTTCATGTCTCTACGACATTCCTACTGGAAGTTACAAGCAGTTTTGTCTTTGTTTTCTTCCTAGGAGCAGTTTGTCTGTGTTGTATTCCTAGGGGGCGCTAGAGCACAATTTTGAGTTTTGGAGTTTGGTTTTTTCATCAGCTCGCAATTGTTGCCAGTCCTGATGTGTGTGCCAAGTTTGGTGAGTTTTGAAGCATTTTAAGGGGGTCAAATTACAGCTCAAATAGGCAAAAATGACATTTTTTAGGAAACTTTGCGCAGGGCGTCTTTGAAGGCGCGAAAAATCAAAACCTTAAAACTTATCACAACTTTGATCTATACTTTTAATCAGAAGGGTCCAAACTCTCTCCTGAGCGAGTTTGAAGCCGAAACGACAAACGCGCTCAGAGGAGATAACTTTTGAAGAAAGGTGACGGGTTTTCACAAAACTTTTATTTTGAAGGGGTAATTGCCAACTTCCTGTTGATTATTTCTGCTAGCTGTCAATTACTAAAATGTAGGTCTTAATGAGACCTACATAGAAGTTTTTGTTTCATGTCTTTCCGGCATTCCTACCCGAAGTTACAAGCAGTTTTGTCTGTGGTTTCTTCCTGGAAGCAGTTTTTTCTGTGTTTTATTGAAAAATTGCGCTAGAGCACAATTTTGAGATTTTTTTTTTTTTTTTTTCATTAGATCACAATTTCTGCCAGTCCTGATGTGTGTGCCAAGTTTGGTGAGTTTTGAAGCATTTTAAGGGGGTCAAATTGCAGCTCAAAGAGGCAAAAATAGCGTTTTTTGGCGAAAATTTTGCTTTGAAAGGGTTTTGCAAAATTTCTGTTGGTTTTAGGTATAGGAGTTTCTGATGGGGAATTTAGGTCTAGGTCAGTTCTACATAGAGGATTTTGTTTCATGTCTCTACGACATTCCTACCGGAAGTTACAAGCAGTCTGTTTTTTTTTTTTCGTAGGGGGCGCTAGCGCGCATTTTTCATTTTTGGGGTTTGGTTGCTTAATACGTGTTTTTGGCAAGCCTTACCGATGTGTGTGCCAAATTTGGTGAGTTTTGGAGCATGGTCAGTGGGTCAAATTAGGGTTCAAAGTTGCGGAAAAATAATAATAATTAAAGCTGCAAGCAGCGTTGGTCGGGTCCGCCGTTGGCCGCCGCCGCCGCCGTGTCCCGAGTCCCGATTTTAGTCAGACCTACATAGACGTTTTTATTTCATCACTCTACGACATTCCTAACAGAATTTACAAGCAGTTTTATCAGTTTATTTTCCTAGTGGGCGCTAGAGCACAATTTTCATTTTTGGGGTTTGGTTTTCTAATTGGATGGCAATTTTCACCAGTCCTGATGTGTGTGTAAAATTTGGTGAGTTTTGAAGCATGTTAAGGGGGTCAAATTATAGATTTGCGTTTCTGGATGTTGTTGATAAATGGCTTTCGCTTGGCATTGTATAGCTCTAACTTGCACTTTGAAGCATTTTAAGGGGGTCAAATTTCAGTTCAAAGAGGCAAAAAAGGCATATTTTGCGAAAATTTTGTTTTGAAGGGGTTTTTGCCAACTTCCTGTTGATTTTAGGTACAGAAGTGTTCATTGGAAATGTAGGTCTAAGTCAGACCTACACAGAGGTTTTTGTTTCATGTCTCTACGACATTCCTAACGGAAGTTACAAGCAGTCTGTTTTTTGTCTCTTCCTAGGGGGCGCTAACGGGCAATTTTCAATTTTGGGGTTTGGTTGCTTAATAAGTTGGTCTGCCGCTCCATACCGACGTGTGTGTCAAATTTGGTGAGTTTTGAAGCATGTTAAGGGGGTCAAATTACAGATTGGCGTTTCTGGATGTTGTTGATAAATGGCTTTCGCTTGGCATAGTATAGCTTTAACTTGCACTTTGAAGCATTTTAAGGGGGTCAAATATCAGTTCAAAGAGGCAAAAAAGGCATTTTTTGCAAAAATTTAGTTTTGAAGGGGTTTTTGCCAACTTCCTGTTGATTTTCGGTATAGAAGTATTTCATTGGAAATGTAGGTCTAAGTCAGACCTACATAGAGGTTTTTGTTTCATGTCTCTACGACATTCCTAACGGAAGTTACACGCAGTCTGTTTTTTGTCTCTTCCTAGGGGGCGCTAGCGCGCAATTTTCATTTTTGGGGTTTGGTTGCTTAATAAGTTGGTCTGCCGCTCCATACCGATGTGTGTGCCAAATTTGGTGAGTTTTGAAGCATGTTAAGGGGGTCAAATTAGGGTGCGAACGTGCGAGCGCGCCTTGGGTTGCTGTCCCCGAGCCCCATGGTCAAGAAGCTTTGCTGCCACTATTTAATGCATTGTGAAAGTAATGCAGTTGTTGTATTGAAGTGAAAATATCAAGCTTCCTGTTGATTTTGGCCAAAGTATGTTAATTATTCAAATGTAGGTCTAAGTCAGACCTACATAGTGGTTTTTGTTTCATGTCTCTCTGACATTCCTACCGGAAGTTACAAGCAGTTTTGTCTTTGTTTTCTTCCTAGGAGCAGTTTGTCTGTGTTGTATTCCTAGGGGGCGCTAGAGCACAATTTTGAGTTTTGGGGTTTGGTTTTTTCATTAGCTCGCAATTGTTGCCAGTCCTGATGTGTGTGCCAAGTTTGGTGAGTTTTGAAGCATTTTAAGGGGGTCAAATTACAGCTCAAAGAGGTAAAAATGATCTTTTTTAGGAAAATTTGCGCAGGGGATCTTTGAAGGCGCGTAAAATCAAAACCTTAAAACTTATCAAAATTTTGATCTATACTTTTAATCAGAAGGGTTCAAACTCTCTCCTGTGCGAGTTTGAAGCCGAAACGACAAACGCGCTCAGAGGAGATAACTTTTGAAGAAAGGTGACGGGTTTTCACAAAACTTTTATTTTGAAGGGGTAATTGACAACTTCCTGTTGATTTTTTCTGCAGGCTGTCAATTATTAAAATGTAGGTCTAAGTGAGACCTTCATAGAAGTTTTTGTTTCATGTCTTTCCGGCATTCCTACTGGAAGTTACAAGCAATTTTGTTTGTGTATTCTTCCTCGGAGCATTTTTTTCTGTGTTTTATTAAAAAATTGCGCTAGAGCGCATTTTTTGATTTTTTTTTTTTTTTTTTTCATTAGAACGCAATTTCTGCCAGTCCAGATGTGTGTGCCAAGTTTGGTGAGTTTTGAAGCATTTTAAGGGGGTCAAATTACAGCTTAAAGAGGCAAAAATAGCATTTTTTTGCGAAAAATTTGCTTTGAATGGGTTTTTGCAAAATTTTTGTTGATTTTTGCCCCAGAAGGTACAATTATGAAATGTAGGTCTAAGTCAGCCCTACATAGAGGTTTTTGTTTCATGTCTCTACGACATTGCTAGCGGAAGTTACAAGCTGTCTGTTTTTTTTTTCTTCCTAGGGGGCGCTAGCGCGCAATTTTTATTTTTGGGGTTTGGTTGCTTAATAAGTTGGGAAGGCCCACCGTACCAACGTGTGTGTCAAATTTGGTGAGTTTTGAAGCATGTTCAGGGGGTCAAATTAGGGTGCGAAGGAGCGGAATAAACAATAATAATAATAAAACGCTACAGATTCAATAGGGTCCTTGCCATGGCAAAGGACATGGAGTCCTTTGCTGGCAGGGCGGACCCTAATAATTAAAGCTGCAAGCAGCGTTGGTCGGGTCCGCCGTTGGCCGCCGCCGCCGCCGCCGTGTCCCGAGTCCCGATCTTAGTCAGACCTCCATAGAAGTTTTTGTTTCATCACTCTACGACATTCCTAACAGAATTTACAAGCAGTTTTATCAGTTTATTTTCCTAGGGGGCGCTAGAGCACAATTTTCATTTTTGGGGTTTGGTTTTTTTATTGGATGGCAATTTTCACCAGTCCTGATGTGTGTGTAAAATTTGGTGAGTTTTGAAGCATGTTAAGGGGGTCAAATTATAGATTTGCGTTTCTGGATGTTGTTGATAAATGGCTTTCGCTTGGCATTGTATAGCTCTAACTTGCACTTTGAAGCATTTTAAGGGGGTCAAATTTCAGTTCAAAGAGGCAAAAAAGGCATATTTTGCGAAAATTTTGTTTTGAAGGGGTTTTTGCCAACTTCCTGTTGATTTTAGGTACAGAAGTGTTTATTGGAAATGTAGGTCTAAGTCAGACCTACACAGAGGTTTTTGTTTCATGTCTCTACGACATTCCTAACGGAAGTTACAAGCAGTCTGTTTTTTGTCTCTTCCTAGGGGGCGCTAGCGGGCAATTTTCATTTTCGGGGTTTGGTTGCTTAATAAGTTGGTCTGCCGCTCCATACCGATGTGTGTGTCAATTTTGGTGAGTTTTGAAGCATGTAAAGGGGGTCAAATTAGGGTGCGAAGGTGCGAGCGCGCCTCTGTTTCCTCTTCCTAGGAGCAGTTTTTTCTGTGTTTTATTCAAAAATTGCAATAGAGCGCAATTTTGAGTTTTAAGGTTTGGTTTTTTTAACTAGATCGCAATTTCTGCCAGTCCTGATGTGTGTGCCAAGTTTGGTGAGTTTTGAAGCATGTTAAGGGGGTCAAATTAGGGTGCGAAGGTGCGAGCGCGCCTTGGGTTGCTGTCCCCGAGCCCCACGGCAGGAGAAGCCTTGGTGACACTATTTAATGCATTGTGAAAGTAATGCAGTTGTTGTATTGAAGTGAAAATATCAAGCTTCCTGTTGATTTTTGCCAAAGTATGTTAATTATTCAAATGTAGGTCTAAGTCAGACCTACATAGTGGTTTTTGTTTCATGTCTCTACGACATTCCTACCGGAAGTTACAAGCAGTTTTGTCTTTGTTTTCTTCCTAGGAGTAGTTTGTCTGTGTTGTATTCCTAGGGGGCGCTAGAGCACAATTTTGAGTTTTGGAGTTTGGTTTTTTCATCAGCTCGCAATTGTTGCCAGTCCTGATGTGTGTGCCAAGTTTGGTGTGTTTTGAAGCATTTTAAGGGGGTCAAATTACAGCTCAAAGAGGTAAAAATTATCTTTTTTAGGAAAATTTGCGCAGGGGATCTTTGAAGGCGCGTAAAATCAAACCCTTAAAACTTATCACAATTTTGATCTATACTTTTAATCAGAAGGGTTCAAACTCTCTCCTGTGCGAGTTTGAAGCCGAAACGACAAACTCGCTCAGAGGAGATAACTTTTGAAAAAAGGTGACGGGTTTTCACAAAACCTTTATTTTGAAGGGGTAATTGCCAACTTCCTGTTGATTTTTTCTGCTAGCTGTCGATTATTAAAATGTAGGTCTAAGTGAGACCTACATAGAAGTTTTTGTTTCATGTCTTTCCGACATTCATACCGGAAGTTACAAGCAGTTTTGTCTGTGTTTTCTTCCTAGAAGCAGTTTTTTCTGTGTTTCATTCCAAAAATTTTGTAGAGCGCAATTTTGAGTTTTAGAATTTTTTTTTTTCATTAGATCACAATTTCTGCCAGTCCTGATGTGTGTGCCAAGTTTGGTGAGTTTTGAAGCATTTTAAGGGGGTCAAATTACAGCTCAAAGAGGCAAAAATAGCATTTTTGGTGAAAATTTTGCTTTGAAAGGGTTTTGCAAAATTTTTGTTGATTTTAGGTATAGGACTTTCTGATGGGGAATTTAGATCTAGGTCAGGTCTACATAGAGGATTTTGTTTCATGTCTCTACGACATTCCTACCGGAAGTTACAAGCAATCCATTTTTTGTCTTTTCCTAGGGGGCGCTATTGCGCAATTTTGATTTTTCTGGTTCGGCTCCCTAATATATTGGGGAGAAACTCCTCACCGACGCGTGTGTCAAATTTGGTGTGCTTTGAGGCATGGTCAGTGGGTCAAAATACAGCGCATAGGCGAGTATCGGTGCGGAAGAAAGAAAGAATAATAATAAGAATTAAAGCTGCAAGCAGCGTTGGTCGGGTCCGCCGTTGGCCGCCGCCGCCGCCGCCGTGTCCCGAGTCCCGATCTTAGTCAGACCAACATAGAGGTCTTTGTTTCATGTCTCTACGACATTCCTAACAGAAGTTACAAGCAGTTTTGTCTGGAAAAAGGTGACGGCTTTTTACAAAACTTTTATTTTGAAGGGGTAATTGCCAACTTCCTGTTGATTTTAACTGAAAGATGCCACCTATCAAAATGTAGGTCTACAGACCTACACAGAAGTTTTTGTTTCATGTCTCTACGACATTCCTAACGGAAGTTATAAGCAGTCTGTTTTTTGTCTCTTCCTAGGGGGCACTAGCGCGCAATTTTCATTTTTGGAGTTTGGTTGCTTAATAAGTTGGTCTGCCGCTCCATACCGATGTGTGTGTCAATTTTGGTGAGTTTTGAAGCAAGTTAAGGGGGTCAAATTAGGGTGCGAAGGTGCGAGCGCGCCTTGGGTTGCTGTCCCCGAGCCCCACGGCAGGAGAAGCCTTCGTCCCACTATTTAATGCATTGTGAAAGTAATGCAGTTGTTGTATTGAAGTGAAAATATCAAGCTCCCTGTTGACTTTTGCCAAAGTATGTTAATTATTCAAATGTAGGTCTAGGTCAGACCTACATAGTGGTTTTTGTTTCATGTCTCTACGACATTCCTACCGGAAGTTACAAGCAGTTTTGTCTTTGTTTTCTTCCTAGGAGTAGTTTGTCTGTGTTGTATTCCTAGGGGGCGCTAGAGCACAATTTTGAGTTTTGGGGTTTGGTTTTTTCATTAGCTCGCAATTGTTGCCAGTCCTGATGTGTGTGCCAAGTTTGGTGAGTTTTGAAGCATTTTAAGGGGGTCAAATTACAGCTCAAATAGGCAAAAATGACATTTTTTAGGAAACTTTGCGCAGGGCGTCTTTGAAGGCGCGAAAAATCAAAACCTTAAAACTTATCACAACTTTGATCTATACTTTTAATCAGAAGGGTCCAAACTCTCTCCTGAGCGAGTTTGAAGCCGAAACGACAAACGCGCTCAGAGGAGATAACTTTTGAAGAAAGGTGACGGGTTTTCACAAAACTTTTATTTTGAAGGGGTAATTGCCAACTTCCTGTTGATTATTTCTGCTAGCTGTCAATTACTAAAATGTAGGTCTTAATGAGACCTACATAGAAGTTTTTGTTTCATGTCTTTCCGGCATTCCTACCCGAAGTTACAAGCAGTTTTGTCTGTGGTTTCTTCCTGGAAGCAGTTTTTTCTGTGTTTTATTGAAAAATTGCGCTAGAGCACAATTTTGAGATTTTTTTTTTTTTTTTTTCATTAGATCACAATTTCTGCCAGTCCTGATGTGTGTGCCAAGTTTGGTGAGTTTTGAAGCATTTTAAGGGGGTCAAATTGCAGCTCAAAGAGGCAAAAATAGCGTTTTTTGGCGAAAATTTTGCTTTGAAAGGGTTTTGCAAAATTTCTGTTGGTTTTAGGTATAGGAGTTTCTGATGGGGAATTTAGGTCTAGGTCAGTTCTACATAGAGGATTTTGTTTCATGTCTCTACGACATTCCTACCGGAAGTTACAAGCAGTCTGTTTTTTTTTTTTCGTAGGGGGCGCTAGCGCGCATTTTTCATTTTTGGGGTTTGGTTGCTTAATACGTGTTTTTGGCAAGCCTTACCGATGTGTGTGCCAAATTTGGTGAGTTTTGGAGCATGGTCAGTGGGTCAAATTAGGGTTCAAAGTTGCGGAAAAATAATAATAATAATTAAAGCTGCAAGCAGCGTTGGTCGGGTCCGCCGTTGGCCGCCGCCGCCGTGTCCCGGGTCCCGATCTTAGTCAAACCAACATAGAGGTTTTTATTTCATGTCTCTACGACATTTCTAACAGAAGTTACATGCAGTTTTGTCTGGGTTTTTTCCTAGGGGGCGCTAAGCGCAATTTAGATTTTTGGGGTTTGGTTTTTTATTAGATGGCAGTTTTTGCCAGTCCTGATATGTGTGTAAAATTTGGTGAGTTTTGAAGCATGTTAAGGGGGTGAAATTACAGATCGGCGATTCTGGATGTTGTTGATAAATGGCTTTCGGTCTGCATAACAGAGCTTTAACTAGCACTTACAAGCATTTTAAGTGGGTCAAATTACAGCTCAAAGAGGTAAAAATGATATTTTTTTGGAAAATTTGCGCAGGGGTTCTTTGAAGGCGCGTAAAATCAAAACCTGAAAACTTATCACAACTTTGATCTATACTTTTAATCAGAAGGGTCCAAACTCTCTCCTGAGCGAGTTTGAAGCCGAAACGACAAACGCGCTCAGAGGAGATAACTTTTGAAGAAAGGTGACGGGTTTTCACAAAACTTTTATTTTGAAGGGGTAATTGCCTACTTCCTGTTGATTTTTTCTGCTAGCTGTCAATTATTAAAATGTAGGTCTAAGTGAGACCTACATAGAAGTTTTCGTTTCATGTCTTTCCGGCATTCCTACCCGAAGTTACAAGCAGTTTTGTCTGTGTTTTCTTCCTGGAAGCAGTTTTTTCTGTGTTTTATTGAAAAATTGCGCTAAAGCGCAATTTTGAGTTTTTTTTTTTTTTTTTTTCATTAGATTGCAATTTCTGCCAGTCCTGATGTGTCTTCCAAGTTTGGTGAGTTTTGAAGCATGTTAAGGGGGTCAAATTACAGCTCAAAGGGGCAAAAATAGCATTTTTTAGCGAAAATTTTGCTTTGAATGGGTTTTTGCCAAATTTCTGTTGATTTTAGGTATAGGCATTTCTAATGGGGAATCTAGGTCTAAGTCAGACCTACATAGAGGTTTTTGTTCGATGTCTTTACGACATTCCTAACGGAAGTTACAAGCAGTCTGTTTTTTTTTTTTCGTAGGGGGCGCTAGCGCGCATTTTTCATTTTTGGGGTTTGGTTGCTTAATATGTGTTTTTGCCAAGCCTTACCGATGTGTGTTTAAAATTTGGTGAGTTTTGGAGCATGGTCAGTGGGTCAAATTAGGGTTCAAAGTTGCGGAATAATAATAATTAAAGCTGCAAGCAGCGTTGGTCGGGTCCGCCGTTGGCCGCCGCCGCCGCCGCCGTGTCCCGAGTCCCGATCTTAGTCAGACCTCCATAGAAGTTTTTGTTTCATCACTCTACGACATTCCTAACAGAATTTACAAGCAGTTTTATCAGTTTATTTTCCTAGGGGGCGCTAGAATACAATTTTCATTTTTGGGGTTTGGTTTTTTTATTGGATGGCAATTTTCACCAGTCCTGATGTGTGTGTAAAATTTGGTGAGTTTTGAAGCATGTTAAGGGGGTCAAATTACAGATTTGCGTTTCTGGATGTTGTTGATAAATGGCTTTCGCCTGGCATTGTATAGCTTTAACTTGCACTTTGAAGCATTTTAAGGGGGTCAAATTGCAGCTCAAAGAGGCAAAAATAGCATTTTTTGGCGAAAATTTTGCTTTGAATGAGTTTTTGCAAAATTTCTGTTGATTTTGGGTATAGACGTTTTTTATTGGAAATGTAGGTCTAAGTCAGACCTACACAGAGGTTTTTGTTTCATGTCTCTACGACATTCCTAACGGAAGTTACAAGCAGTTTTGTCTGGGTTTTTTCCTAGGGGGCGCTAAGCGCAATTTAGATTTTTGGGGTTTGGTTTTTTATTAGATGGCAGTTTTTGCCAGTCCTGATATGTGTGTAAAATTTGGTGAGTTTTGAAGCATGTTAAGGGGGTGAAATTACAGATTGGCGATTCTGGATGTTGTTGATAAATGGCTTTCGGTCTGCATAACAGAGCTTTAACTAGCACTTTGAAGCATTTTAAGTGGGTGAAATTACAGCTCAAAGAGTCAAAAACGTCATTTTTTAGGAAAAGTTGCGCAGGGGTTTTTTGAAGGCGCGTAAAATCCAAACCGGAGCAGTAATCAAAACTTTGATCTATACTTTTAATCAGAAGTGTCCAAACTCTCTCCTGTGCGAGTTTGAAGCCGAAACGACAAACGCACTGGGAGAAGTGTCGATTTGAAAAAGGTGACGGGTTTTCACAAAACTTTTATTTTGAAGGGGCAATTTTTAACTTCCTGTTGATTTTTGCCGAAGGATGTAAATTATCGAAATGTAGGTCTAAGTCAGACCTACCTAGAAGTTTTTGTTTCATGTCTGTCCGACATTCCTACTGGAAGTTACAAGCAGTTTTGTCTGTTTTCTCTTCCTAGGAGCAGTTTTTTCTGTGTTTTATTCAAAAATTGCGCTAGAGCGCAATTTTGAGTTTTATTATTTTTTATTTTCATTAGATCGCAATTTCTGCCAGTCCTGAGGTGTGTGCCAAGTTTGGTGAGTTTTGAAGCATTTTAAGGGGGTCAAATTACAGCTCAAAGAGGCAAAAATAGCATTTTTTGCGAAAATTTTGCTTTGAAGGCGTTTTTGCCAACTTCCTGTTGATTTTAGGTATAGAACATTTTTATTGGAAATGTTCATCAAAGTCAGACCTTCATATAGGTTTTTGTTTCAAGTCTCTACGACATTCCTAATGGAAGTTACAAGCAGTCCGTTTTTTGTTTCTTCCTAGGGGGCGCTAGCGCGCAATTTTGATTTTTAGTGCTCGGTTTTTTTATTAGATGGCAATTTTCGCAGATCCTGATGTGTGTGTCAAATATGGTGAGTTTTGAAGCATGTTAAGTGGGTCAAATTTCAGCTGGAAACGGCGGCGGAATAATAAAGAATAATAATAAAACGCAGCAGATTCAATAGGGTCCTTGCATGGCAAAGGACATGGATGTCCTTTGCCATTGCAGGGCGGACCCTAATAATAATAAAACGCAGCAGATTCAATAGGGTCCTTGCCATGGCAAAGGACATGGAGTCCTTTGCTGGCAGGGCGGACCCTAATAAGAAACGTTACAGATTCAATAGGGTCCTTGCATGGCAAAGGACATGGATGTCCTTTGCCATTGCAGGGCGGACCCTAATAATTAAAGCTGCAAGCAGCGTTGGTCGGGTCCGCCGTTGGCCGCCGCCGCCGCCGCCGTGTCCCGAGTCCCGATCTTAGTCAGACCAACATAGAGGTCTTTGTTTCATGTCTCTACGACATTCCTAACAGAAGTTACAAGCAGTTTTGTCTGGAAAAAGGTGACGGCTTTTTACAAAACTTTTATTTTAAAGGGGTAATTGCCAACTTCCTGTTGATTTTAACTGAAAGATGCCACCTATCAAAATGTAGGTCTAAGTCAGACCTACACAGAAGTTTTTGTTTCATGTCTCTACGACATTCCTAACGGAAGTTACAAGCAGTCTGTTTTTTGTCTCTTCCTAGGGGGCGCTAGCGCGCAATTTTCATTTTTGGAGTTTGGTTGCTTAATAAGTAGGTCTGCCGCTCCATACCGATGTGTGTGTCAATTTTGGTGAGTTTTGAAGCATGTTAAGGGGGTCAAATTAGGCTGCGAAGGTGCGAGCGCGCCTTGGGTTGCTGTCCCCGAGCCCCAGGGCTTAAGACGCCTTCGTCCCACTATTTAATGCATTGTGAAAGTAATGCAGTTGTTGTATTGAAGTGAAAATATCAAGCTCCCTGTTGATTTTTGCCAAAGTATGTTAATTATTCAAATGTAGGTCTAAGTCAGACCTACATAGTGGTTTTTGTTTCATGTCTCTACGACATTCCTACCGGAAGTTACAAGCAGTTTTGTCTTTGTTTTCTTCCTAGGAGCAGTTTGTCTGTGTTGTATTCCTAGGGGGCGCTAGAGCACAATTTTGAGTTTTGGAGTTTGGTTTTTTCATCAGCTCGCAATGGTTGCCAGTCCTGATGTGTGTGCCAAGTTTGGTGAGTTTTGAAGCATTTTAAGGGGGTCAAATTACAGCTCAAATAGGCAAAAATGACATTTTTTAGGAAACTTTGCGCAGGGCGTCTTTGAAGGCGCGAAAAATCAAAACCTTAAAACTTATCACAACTTTGATCTATACTTTTAATCAGAAGGGTCCAAACTCTCTCCTGAGCGAGTTTGAAGCCGAAACGACAAACGCGCTCAGAGGAGATAACTTTTGAAGAAAGGTGACGGGTTTTCACAAAACTTTTATTTTGAAGGGGTAATTGCCAACTTCCTGTTGATTATTTCTGCTAGCTGTCAATTACTAAAATGTAGGTCTTAATGAGACCTACATAGAAGTTTTTGTTTCATGTCTTTCCGGCATTCCTACCCGAAGTTACAAGCAGTTTTGTCTGTGGTTTCTTCCTGGAAGCAGTTTTTTCTGTGTTTTATTGAAAAATTGCGCTAGAGCACAATTTTGAGATTTTTTTTTTTTTTTTTTCATTAGATCACAATTTCTGTCAGTCCTGATGTGTGTTCCAAGTTTGGTGAGTTTTGAAGCATTTTAAGGGGGTCAAATTGCAGCTCAAAGAGGCAAAAATAGCGTTTTTTGGCGAAAATTTTGCTTTGAAAGGGTTTTGCAAAATTTCTGTTGGTTTTAGGTATAGGAGTTTCTGATGGGGAATTTAGGTCTAGGTCAGTTCTACATAGAGGATTTTGTTTCATGTCTCTACGACATTCCTACCGGAAGTTACAAGCAGTCTGTTTTTTTTTTTTCGTAGGGGGCGCTAGCGCGCATTTTTCATTTTTGGGGTTTGGTTGCTTAATACGTGTTTTTGGCAAGCCTTACCGATGTGTGTGCCAAATTTGGTGAGTTTTGGAGCATGGTCAGTGGGTCAAATTAGGGTTCAAAGTTGCGGAAAAATAATAATAATAATTAAAGCTGCAAGCAGCGTTGGTCGGGTCCGCCGTTGGCCGCCGCCGCCGTGTCCCGGGTCCCGATCTTAGTCAAACCAACATAGAGGTTTTTATTTCATGTCTCTACGACATTTGGAACAGAAGTTACATGCAGTTTTGTCTGGGTTTTTTCCTAGGGGGCGCTAAGCGCAATTTAGATTTTTGGGGTTTGGTTTTTTATTAGATGGCAGTTTTTGCCAGTCCTGATATGTGTGTAAAATTTGGTGAGTTTTGAAGCATGTTAAGGGGGTGAAATTACAGATCGGCGATTCTGGATGTTGTTGATAAATGGCTTTCGGTCTGCATAACAGAGCTTTAACTAGCACTTACAAGCATTTTAACTGGGTCAAATTACAGCTCAAAGAGGCAAAAACGTCATTTTTTAGGAAAAGTTGCGCAGGGGTTTTTTGAAGGCGCGTAAAATCAAAACCTGAAAACTTATCAAAACTTTGATCTATACTTTTAATCAGAAGGGTTCAAAGTCTCCCCTGTGCGAGTTTGAAGCCGAAACGACAAACGGGCTCAGAGGAGATAACTTTTGAAGAAAGGTGACGGGTTTTCACAAAACTTTTATTTTGAAGGGGCAATTTTTAACTTCCTGTTGATTTTTGCCGAAGGATGTCAATTATCGAAATGTAGGTCTAAGTCAGACCTACCTAGAAGTTTTTGTTTCATGTATTTCCGACATTCCTACCGGAAGTTACACGCAGTTTTGTCTGTGTTTTCTTCCTGGAAGCAGTTTTTTCTGTGTTTTATTGAAAAATTGCGCTAGAGCGCAATTTTGAGTTTTATTTTTTTTTTTTTTCATTAGATCAAAATTTCTGCCAGTCCTGATGTGTCTGCCAAGTTTGGTGAGTTTTGAAGCATGTTAAGGGGGTCAAATTACAGCTCAAAGGGGCAAAAATAGCATTTTTTAGCGAAAATTTTGCTTTGAATGGGTTTTTGCCAAATTTCTGTTGATTTTAGGTATAGGCATTTCTAATGGGGAATGTAGGTCTAAGTCAGACCTACATAGAGGTTTTTGTTCCATGTCTTTACGACATTCCTAACGGAAGTTACAAGCAATCTGTTTTTTTTTTTTCGTAGGGGGCGCTAGCGCGCATTTTTCATTTTTGGGGTTTGGTTGCTTAATATGTGTTTTTGCCAAGCCTAACCGATGTGTGTGCCAAATTTGGTGAGTTTTGGAGCATGGTCAGTGGGTCAAATTAGGGTTCGAAGCTGCGGAATAATAATAATAATAATAATTAAAGCTGCAAGCAGCGTTGGTCGGGTCCGCCGTTGGCCGCCGCCGCCGCCGCCGTGTCCCGAGTCCCGATCTTAGTCAGACCAACATAGAGGTCTTTGTTTCATGTCTCTACGACATTCCTAACAGAAGTTACAAGCAGTTTTGTCTGGAAAAAGGTGACGGCTTTTTACAAAACTTTTATTTTGAAGGGGTAATTGCCAACTTCCTGTTGATTTCAACTGAAAGATGCCAATCATCAAAATGTAGGTGTAAGTGAGACCTACATAGAGTTTTTTGTTTCATGTCTGTCCGACGTTCCTACCAGAAGTTACAAGCAGTTTTATCCGTTTCCTCTTCCTAGGAGCAGTTTTTCTGTGTTTTTTCAAAAATTGCAATAGAGCGCAATTTTGAGTTTTAAGGTTTGGTTTTTTCACTAGATCGCAATTTCTGCCAGTCCTGATGTGTGTGCCAAGTTTGGTGAGTTTTGAAGCATTTTAAGGGGGTCAAATTGCAGCTCAAAGAGGCAAAAATAGCATTTTTTTGCGAAAATTTTGCTTTGAATGAGTTTTTGCAAGATTTCTGTTGATTTTGGGTATAGACATTTTTTATTGGAAATGTAGGTCTAAGTCAGACCTACACAGAGGTTTTTGTTTCATGTCTCTACGACATTCCTGACGGAAGTTACAAGCGATTTGTTTTTGTTTTTTGCTAGGGGGCGCTAGCGCGCAATTTTCATTTTGGGGTTTGGTTGCTTAATATGTTGGGGAGGGACACCGTACCGACGTGTGTGTCAACTTTGGTGAGTTTTGAAGCATGTTAAGGGGGTCAAATTAGGGTATTGTTTGTGTTGTATTCCTAGGGGGCGCTAGAGCACAATTTTGAGTTTTTGGGTTTGGTTTTTTCATTAGCTCGCAATTGTTGCCAGTCCTGATGTGTGTGCCAAGTTTGGTGAGTTTTGAAGCATTTTAAGGGGGTCAAATTACAGCTCAAAGAGGTAAAAATTATATTTTTTTGGAAAATTTGCGCAGGGGTTCTTTGAAGGCGCGTAAAATCAAAACCTGAAAACTTATCACAACTTTGATCTATACTTTTAATCAGAAGGGTCCAAACTGTCTCCTGAGCGAGTTTGAAGCCGAAACGACAAACGCGCTCAGAGGAGATAACTTTTGAAGAAAGGTGACGGGTTTTCACAAACTTTTATTTTGAAGGGGTAATTGCCAACTTCCTGTTGATTTTTTCTGCTAGCTGTCGATTATTAAAATGTAGGTCTAAGTGAGACCTACATAGAAGTTTTTGTTTCATGTCTTTCCGGCATTCCTACCCGAAGTTACAAGCAGTTTTGTCTGTGTTTTCTTCCTGGAAGCAGTTTTTTTCTGTGTTTTATTGAAAAATTGCGCTAAAGCGCAATTTTGAGTTTTTTTTTTTTTTTTTTTTCATTAGATTGCAATTTCTGCCAGTCCTGATGTGTCTTCCAAGTTTGGTGAGTTTTGAAGCATGTTAAGGGGGTCAAATTACAGCTCAAAGGGGCAAAAATAGCATTTTTTTGCGAAAATTTTGCTTTGAATGGGTTTTTGCCAAATTTCTGTTGATTTTAGGTATAGGCATTTCTAATGGGGAATCTAGGTCTAAGTCAGACCTACATAGAGGTTTTTGTTCCATGTCTTTACGACATTCCTAACGGAAGTTACAAGCAGTCTTTTTTTTTTTTTTCGTAGGGGGCGCTAGCGCGCATTTTTCATATTTGGGGTTTGGTTGCTTAATATGTGTTTTTGCCAAGCCTTACCGATGTGTGTGCCAAATTTGGTGAGTTTTGGAGCATGGTCAGTGGGTCAAATTAGGGTTCAAAGTTGCGGAAGAATAATAATAATAATAATAAGAAAACGTTACAGATTCAATAGGGTCCTTGCATGGCAAAGGACATGGATGTCCTTTGCCATTGCAGGGCGGACCCTAATAATTAAAGCTGCAAGCAGCGTTGGTCGGGTCCGCCGTTGGCCGCCGCCGCCGCCGCCGTGTCCCGAGTCCCGATCTTAGTCAGACCAACATAGAGGTCTTTGTTTCATGTCTCTACGACATTCCTAACAGAAGTTACAAGCAGTTTTGTCTGGAAAAAGGTGACGGCTTTTTACAAAACTTTTATTTTGAAGGGGTAATTGCCAACTTCCTGTTGATTTTAACTGAAAGATGCCACCTATCAAAATGTAGGTCTACAGACCTACACAGAAGTTTTTGTTTCATGTCTCTACGACATTCCTAACGGAAGTTATAAGCAGTCTGTTTTTTGTCTCTTCCTAGGGGGCGCTAGCTTGCAATTTTAATTTTTGGGGTTTGGTTGCTTAATAAGTTGGTCTGCCGCTGCATACCGACGTGTGTGTCAATTTTGGTGAGTTTTGAAGCAAGTTAAGGGGGTCAAATTAGGGTGCGAAGGTGCGAGCGCGCCTTGGGTTGCTGTCCCCGAGCCCCACGGCAGGAGAAGCCTTGCTGCCACTATTTAATGCATTGTGAAAGTAATGCAGTTGTTGTATTGAAGTGAAAATATCAAGCTCCCTGTTGATTTTTGCCAAAGTATGTTAATTATTCAAATGTAGGTCTAGGTCAGACCTACATAGTGGTTTTTGTTTCATGTCTCTACGACATTCCTACCGGAAGTTACAAGCAGTTTTGTCTTTGTTTTCTTCCTAGGAGTAGTTTGTCTGTGTTGTATTCCTAGGGGGCGCTAGAGCACAATTTTGAGTTTTGGGGTTTGGTTTTTTT
>NW_026907288.1:0-44031 GCF_033978795.1 Nerophis ophidion | reverse complement strand
TCACAGGCATTTTTAGACACTTTGCACGTTTGGATTAGGAATTATGTTGGAATACATTTTTATTGCTTTATTCGCATTATCTCGGATTCTAAGTACATTACTGTCAAATTGAGTAAAACATTACTTTTTGTTTTTGCAAACGGTACCAAATGGGGTTTTTTCAGGAAAACTCTCAAAGATGCATTTCTTCAGGCATTATTAGACATATTGCATGTGTATTTTTGGAGTTATGTTTCATAAACTGACATTTTGAGTTTGACCAATATGAGGCCAGTAAAACCTGATTTTTGTATTTTTGAACCTTTCCAAAATACCTGATTCAGGTCAAACTCACATAAATTCAATATTACAGGCTTTTTTAGACAAATTTCATGTTTGGTTTTGGAGTTATGATTATAGACCCTTCATATTTAGGTTGACAGTCACACTGTTATATTGAATAAAAAAACTAACTTGTGTCTTTAGAAACCTTACAAAAGATAATTTTTCTAGTACTACTAACAAAAATACATATCTCTAAGCATTATTAGCCATTTTTCATGTGTTGTTTAGAACTTATGTTTGAATACATTTTTATTGCTTTTTTCGCATTATCTCAGGATTATAAGAACATTATAGTCATATTGAGTAAAAAACTACTTTTTGCATTTGCAAGATTTAAAAAAGCATATGTTTCGAGTAAAACTCCCAAAGATGCATTATTTCAGGCATTATTAGCCATTTTCCATGTGTGGTGTAGGAGTTATGTTTAAATAACGGTCCTATTGAGTGTTACAGTATACAGTCATATTGAGTAATACCTCATTTTTGTATTGCAAACCATAGAAAAACAACTGTATCTAGTAAAACTCACATGTATTCAATATCACAGGCATTTTTAGACACTTTGCACGTTTGGATTAGGAATTATGTTGGAATACATTTTTATTGCTTTATTCGCATTATCTCAGGATTCTAAGTACATTACTGTCAAATTGAGTAAAACATTACTTTTTGTTTTTGCAAACGGTACCAAATGTTTTTTTTCAAGAAAACTCTCAAAGATGCATTTCTTCAGGCATTATTAGACATATTGCCATGTGTATTTTTGGAGTTATGTTTCATAAACTGACATTTTGAGTTCGACCAATATGAGGCCAGTAAAACCTGATTTTTGTATTTTTGAACCTTTCCAAAATACCTGATTCAGGTCAAACTCACATAAATTCAATATTACAGGCTTTTTTGGACAAATTTCATGTTTGGTTTTGGAGTTATGATTATAGACTTTTCATATTTAGGTTGACAGTCACACTGTTATATTGAATAAAAAAACTAACTTGTGTCTTTAGAAACCTTACAAAAGATAATTTTTCTAGTACTACTAACAAAAATACATATCTCTAGGCATTATTAGCCATTTTTCATGTGTTGTTTAGAACTTATGTTTGAATACATTTTTATTGCTTTTTTCGCATTATCTCAGGATTCTAAGAACATTATAGTCATATTGAGTAAAAAACTACTTTTTGCATTTGCAAGATTTAAAAAAGCATATGTTTCGAGTAAAACTCCCAAAGATGCATTATTTCAGGCATTATTAACCATTTCCATGTGTGTTGTAGGAGTTATGTTTAAATAACTGTCATATTGAGTGTTACAGTATACAGTCATATTGAGTAATACCTCATTTTTGTATTTGCAAACCATAGAAAAACAACTGTATCTAGTAAAACTCAGATGTATTCAATATCACAGGCATTTTTAGACACTTTGCACGTTTGGATTAGGAATTATGTTGGAATACATTTTTTATTGCTTTATTCGCATTATCTCAGGATTCTAAGTACATTACTGTCAAATTGAGTAAAACATTACTTTTTGTTTTTGCAAACGGTACCAAATGGTTTTTTTTCAGGGAAACTCTCAAAGATGCATTTATTCAGGCATTATTAGACATATTGCATGTGTATTTTTGGAGTTATGTTTCATAAACTGACATTTTGAGTTTGACCAATATGAGGCCAGTAAAACCTGATTTTTGTATTTATGAACCTTTCCAAAATACCTGATTCAGGTCAAACTCACATAAATTCAATATTACAGGCTTTTTTAGACAAATTTCATGTTTGGTTTTGGAGTTATGATTATAAACCTTTCATATTTAGGTTGACAGTCACACTTTTATATTGAAAAAAAAAAACGAACTTGTGTCTTTAGAAACCTTACAAAAGATCATTTTTCTAGTACTACTAACAAAAAATACATATCTCTAGGCATTATTAGCCATTTTGCATGTGTTTTTTAGAAGTTATGTTTGACTACATTTTTATTGCTTTTTTCGCATTATCTCAGGATTCTAAGAACATTATAGTCATATTGAGTAAAAAACTACTTTTTGCATTTGCAAGATTTAAAAAAGCATATGTTTCGAGTAAAACTCCCAAAGATGCATTATTTCAGGCATTATTAGCCATTTTCCATGTTTGGTGTAGGAGTTATGTTTAAATAACTGTCATATTGAGTGTTACAGTATACAGTCCAATTGAGTAATACCTCATTTTTGTATTTGCAAACCATAGAAAAACAACTGTATCTAGTAAAACTCACATGTATTCAATATCACAGGCATTTTTAGACACTTTGCACGTTTGGATTAGGAATTATGTTGGAATACATTTTTATTGCTTTATTCGCATTATCTCAGGATTCTAAGTACATTACTGTCAAATTGAGTAAAACATTACTTTTTGTTTTTGCAAACGGTACCAAATGGTTTTTTTTCAGGAAAACTCTCAAAGATGCATTTCTTCAGGCATTATTAGACATATTGCATGTGTATTTTTGGAGTTATGTTTCATAAACTGACATTTTGAGTTTGACCAATATGAGGCCAGTAAAACCTGATTTTTGTATTTTTGAACCTTTCCAAAATACCTGATTCAGGTCAAACTCACATAAATTCAATATTACAGGCTTTTTTAGACAAATTTCATGTTTGGTTTTGGAGTTATGATTATAGACCTTTCATATTTAGGTTGACAGTCACACTGTTATATTGAATAAAAAAACTAACCTGTGTCTTTAGAAACCTTACAAAAGATAATTTTTCTAGTACTACTAACAAAAATACATATCTCTAAGCATTATTAGCCATTTTTCATGTGTTGTTTAGAACTTATGTTTGAATACATTTTTATTGCTTTTTTCGCATTATCTCAGGATTCTAAGAACATTATAGTCATATTGAGTAAAAAACTACTTTTTGCATTTGCAAGATTTAAAAAAGCATATGTTTCGAGTAAAACTCCCAAAGATGCATTATTTCAGGCATTATTAACCATTTTCCATGTGTGTTGTAGGAGTTATGTTTAAATAACTGTCATATTGAGTGTTACAGTATACAGTCATATTGAGTAATACCTCATTTTTGTATTTGCAAACTATAGAAAAACAACTGCATCTAGTAAAACTCACATGTATTCAATATCACAGGCATTTTTAGACACTTTGCACGTTTGGATTAGGACTTATGTTGGAATACATTTTTATTGCTTTATTCGCATTATCTCAGGATTCTAAGTACATTACTGTCAAATTGAGTAAAACATTACTTTTTGTTTTTGCAAACGGTACCAAATGTTTTTTTTTTCAGGAAAACTCTCAAAGATGCATTTCTTCAGGCATTATTAGACATATTGCATGTGTATTTTTGGAGTTATGTTTCATAAACTGACATTTTGAGTTTGACCAATATGAGGCCAGTAAAACCTGATTTTTGTATTTTTGAACCTTTCCAAAATACCTGATTCAGGTCAAACTCACATAAATTCAATATTACAGGCTTTTTTAGACAAATTTCATGTTTGGTTTTGGAGTTATGATTATAAACCTTTCATATTTAGATTGACAGTCAAACTGTTATATTGAATAAAAAAACTAACTTGTGTCTTTAGAAACCTTACAAAAGATCATTTTTCTAGTACTACTAACAAAAATACATATCTCTAGGCATTATTAGCCATTTTGCATGTGTTGTTTAGAAGTTATGTTTGAATACATTTTTATTGCTTTTTTCGCATTATCTCAGGATTCTAAGAACATTATAGTCATATTGAGTAAAAAACTACTTTTTGCATTTGCAAGATTTAAAAAAGCACATGTTTCGAGTAAAACTCCCAAAGATGCATTATTTCAGGCATTATTAGCTATTTTCCATGTGTGGTGTAGGAGTTATGTTTAAATAACTGTCCTATTGAGTGTTACAGTATACAGTCATATTGAGTAATACCTCATTTTTGTATTTGCAAACCATAGAAAAACAAGTGTATCTAGTAAAACTCACATGTATTCAATATCACAGGCATTTTTAGACACTTTGCACGTTTGGATTAGGAATTATGTTGGAATACATTTTTATTGCTTTATTCGCATTATCTCAGGATTCTAAGTACATTACTGTCAAATTGAGTAAAACATTACTTTTTGTTTTTGCAAACGGTACCAAATGTTTTTTTTTCAGGGAAACTCTCAAAGATGCATTTCTTCAGGCATTATTAGACATATTGCATGTGTATTTTTGGAGTTATGTTTCATAAACTGACATTTTGAGTTTGACCAATATGAGGCCAGTAAAACCTGATTTTTGTATTTTTGAACCTTTCCAAAATACCTGATTCAGGTCAAACTCACATAAATTCAATATTACAGGCTTTTTTAGACAAATTTCAAGTTGGGTTTTGGAGTTATGATTATAGACCTTTCATATTTAGGTTGACAGTCACACTGTTATATTGAATAAAAAAACTAACTTGTGTCTTTAGAAACCTTACAAAATATAATTTTTCTAGTACTACTAACAAAAATACATATCTCTAAGCATTATTAGCCATTTTTCATGTGTTGTTTAGAACTTATGTTTGAATACATTTTTATTGCTTTTTTCGCATTATCTCAGGATTCTAAGAACATTATAGTCATATTGAGTAAAAAACTACTTTTTGCATTTGCAAGATTTAAAAAAGCATATGTTTCGAGTAAAACTCCCAAAGATGCATTATTTCAGGCATTATTAACCATTTTCCATGTGTGTTGTAGGAGTTATGTTTAAATAACTGTCATATTGAGTGTTACAGTATACAGTCATATTGAGTAATACCTCATTTTTGTATTTGCAAACTATAGAAAAACAACTGCATCTAGTAAAACTCACATGTATTCAATATCACAGGCATTTTTAGACACTTTGCACGTTTGGATTAGGAATTATGTTGGAATACATTTTTATTGCTTTATTCGCATTATCTCAGGATTCTAAGTACATTACTGTCAAATTGAGTAAAACATTACTTTTTGTTTTTGCAAACGGTACCAAATGTTTTTTTTTCAGGGAAACTCTCAAAGATGCATTTCTTCAGGCATTATTAGACATATTGCATGTGTATTTTTGGAGTTATGTTTCATAAACTGACATTTTGACTTTGACCAATATGAGGCCAGTAAAACCTGATTTTTGTATTTTTGAACCTTTCCAAAATACCTGATTCAGGTCAAACTCACATAAATTCAATATTACAGGCTTTTTTAGACAAATTTCATGTTTGGTTTTGGAGTTATGATTATAAACCTTTCATATTTAGATTGACAGTCACACTGTTATATTGAATAAAAAAACTAACTTGTGTCTTTAGAAACCTTACAAAAGATCATTTTTCTAGTACTACTAACAAAAATACATATCTGTAGGCATTATTAGCCATTTTGCATGTGTTGTTTAGAAGTTATGTTTGAATACATTTTTATTGCTTTTTTCGCATTATCTCAGGATTCTAAGAACATTATAGTCATATTGAGTAAAAAACTACTTTTTGCATTTGCAAGATTTAAAAAAGCACATGTTTCGAGTAAAACTCCCAAAGATGCATTATTTCAGGCATTATTAGCCATTTTCCATGTGTGGTGTAGGAGTTATGTTTAAATAACTGTCCTATTGAGTGTTACAGTATACAGTCATATTGAGTAATACCTCATTTTTGTATTTGCAAACCATAGAAAAACAACTGTATCTAGTAAAACTCACATGTATTCAATATCACAGGCATTTTTAGACACTTTGCACGTTTGGATTAGGAATTATGTTGGAATACATTTTTATTGCTTTATTCGCATTATCTCAGGATTCTAAGTACATTACTGTCAAATTGAGTAAAACATTACTTTTTGTTTTTGCAAACGGTACCAAATGTTTTTTTTTCAGGGAAACTCTCAAAGATGCATTTATTCAGGCATTATTAGACATATTGCATGTGTATTTTTGGAGTTATGTTTCATAAACTGACATTTTGAGTTTGACCAATATGAGGCCAGTAAAACCTGATTTTTGTATTTTTGAACCTTTCCAAAATACCTGATTCAGGTCAAACTCACATAAATTCAATATTACAGGCTTTTTTAGACAAATTTTATGTTTGGTTTTGGAGTTACGATTATAAACCTTTCATATTTAGGTTGACAGTCACCCTGTTATATTGAAAAAAAAAAACTAACTTGTGTCTTTAGAAACCTTACAAAAGATCATTTAATTCTAGTACTACTAACAAAAATACATATCTCTAGGCATTATTAGCCGTTTTGCACGTGTTGTTTAGAAGTTATGCTTGAATACATTTTTATTGCTTTTTTCGCATTATCTCAGGATTCTAAGAACATTATAGTCATATTGAGTAAAAAACTACTTTTTGCATTTGCAAGATTTAAAAAAGCATATGTTTCCAGTAAAACTCCCAAAGATGCATTATTTCAGGCATTATTAGCCATTTTCCATGTGTGGTGTAGGAGTTATGTTTAAATAACTGTCATATTGAGTGTTACAGTATACAGTCATATTGAGTAATACCTCATTTTTGTATTTGCAAACCATAGAAAAACAACTGTATCTAGTAAAAATCACACGTATTCAATATCACAGGCATTTTTAGACACTTTGCACGTTTGGATTAGGAATTATGTTGGAATACATTTTTATTGCTTTATTCGCATTATCTCAGGATTCTAAGTACATTACTGTCAAATTGAGTAAAACATTACTTTTTGTTTTTGCAAACGGTACCAAATGTTTTTTTTCAGGGAAACTCTCAAAGATGCATTTCTTCAGGCATTATTAGACATATTGCATGTGTATTTTTGGAGTTATGTTTCATAAACTGACATTTTGAGTTTGACCAATATGAGGCCAGTAAAACCTGATTTTTGTATTTTTGAACCTTTCCAAAATACCTGATTCAGGTCAAACTCACATAAATTCAATATTACAGGCTTTTTTAGACAAATTTCATGTTTGGTTTTGGAGTTATGATTATAAACCTTTCATATTTAGATTGACAGTCACACTGTTATATTGAATAAAAAAACTAACTTGTGTCTTTAGAAACCTTACAAAAGATCATTTTTCTAGTACTACTAACAAAAATACATATCTCTAGGCATTATTAGCCATTTTGCATGTGTTGTTTAGAAGTTATGTTTGAATACATTTTTATTGCTTTTTTCGCATTATCTCAGGATTCTAAGAACATTATAGTCATATTGAGTAAAAAACTACTTTTTGCATTTGCAAGATTTAAAAAAGCATATGTTTCGAGTAAAACTCCCAAAGATGCATTATTTCAGGCATTATTAGCCATTTTCCATGTGTGGTGTAGGAGTTATGTATAAATAACTGTCCTATTGAGTGTTACAGTATACAGTCCAATTGAGTAATACCTCATTTTTGTATTTGCAAACCATAGAAAAACAACTGTATCTAGTAAAACTCACATGTATTCAATATCACAGGCATTTTTAGACACTTTGCACGTTTGGATTAGGAATTATGTTGGAATACATTTTTATTGCTTTATTCGCATTATCTCAGGATTCTAAGTACATTACTGTCAAATTGAGTAAAACATTACTTTTTGTTTTTGCAAACGGTACCAAATGTTTTTTTTCAGGAAAACTCTCAAAGATGCATTTCTTCAGGCATTATTAGACATATTGCATGTGTATTTTTGGAGTTATGTTTCATAAACTGACATTTTGACTTTGACCAATATGAGGCCAGTAAAACCTGATTTTTGTATTTTTGAACCTTTCCAAAATACCTGATTCAGGTCAAACTCACATAAATTCAATATTACAGGCTTTTTTAGACAAATTTCATGTTTGGTTTTGGAGTTATGATTATAGACTTTTGATATTTAGGTTGACAGTCACACTGTTATATTGAATAAAAAAACTAACTTGTGTCTTTAGAAACCTTACAAAAGATAATTTTTCTAGTACTACTAACAAAAATACATATCTCTAGGCATTATTAGCCATTTTGCATGTGTTGTTTAGAAGTTATGTTTGAATACATTTTTATTGCTTTTTTCGCATTATCTCAGGATTCTAAGAACATTATAGTCATATTGAGTAAAAAACTACTTTTTGCATTTGCAAGATTTAAAAAAGCATATGTTTCGAGTAAAACTCCCAAAGATGCATTATTTCAGGCATTATTAACCATTTTCCATGTGTGGTGTAGGAGTTATGTTTAAATAACTGTCATATTGAGTGTTACAGTATACAGTCATATTGAGTAATACCTCATTTTTGTATTTGCAAACCATAGAAAAACAACTGCATCTAGTAAAACTCACATGTATTCAATATCACAGGCATTTTTAGACACTTTGCACGTTTGGATTAGGAATTATGTTGGAATACATTTTTATTGCTTTATTCGCATTATCTCAGGATTCTAAGTACATTACTGTCAAATTGAGTAAAACATTACTTTTTGTTTTTGCAAACGGTACCAAATGTTTTTTTTCAGGAAAACTCTCAAAGATGCATTTATTCAGGCATTATTAGACATATTGCATGTGTATTTTTGGAGTTATGTTTCATAAACTGACATTTTGAGTTTGACCAATATGAGGCCAGTAAAACCTGATTTTTGTATTTATGAACCTTTCCAAAATACCTGATTCAGGTCAAACTCACATAAATTCAATATTACAGGCTTTTTTAGACAAATTTCATGTTTGGTTTTGGAGTTATGATTATAAACCTTTCATATTTAGGTTGACAGTCACACTGTTATATTGAAAAAAAAAAACGAACTTGTGTCTTTAGAAACCTTACAAAAGATCATTTTTGTAGTACTACTAACAAAAATACATATCTCTAGGCATTATTAGCCATTTTGCATGTGTTGTTTAGAAGTTATGTTTGAATACATTTTTATTGCTTTTTTCGCATTATCTCAGGATTCTAAGAACATTATAGTCATATTGAGTAAAAAACTACTTTTTGCATTTGCAAGATTTAAAAAAGCATATGTTTCGAGTAAAACTCCCAAAGATGCATTATTTCAGGCATTATTAGCCATTTTCCATGTGTGGTGTAGGAGTTATGTTTAAATAACTGTCATATTGAGTGTTACAGTATACAGTCATATTGAGTAATACCTCATTTTTGTATTTGCAAACCATAGAAAAACAACTGTATCTAGTAAAACTCACATGTATTCAATATCACAGGCATTTTTAGACACTTTGCACGTTTGGATTAGGAATTATGTTGGAATACATTTTTATTGCTTTATTCGCATTATCTCAGGATTCTAAGTACATAACTGTCAAATTGAGTAAAACATTACTTTTTGTTTTTGCAAACGGTACCAAATGTTTTTTTTCAGGAAAACTCTCAAAGATGCATTTCTTCAGGCATTATTAGACATATTGCATGTGTATTTTTGGAGTTATGTTTCATAAACTGACATTTTGAGTTTGACCAATATGAGGCCAGTAAAACCTGATTTTTGTATTTTTGAACCTTTCCAAAATACCTGATTCAGGTCAAACTCACATAAATTCAATATTACAGGCTTTTTTAGACAAAGTTCATGTTTGGTTTTGGAGTTATGATTATAAACCTTTCATATTTAGGTTGACAGTCACACTGTTATATTGAATAAAAAAACTAACTTGTGTCTTTAGAAACCTTACAAAAGATCATTTTTCTAGTACTACTAACAAAAATACATATCTCTAGGCATTATTAGCCATTTTGCATGTGTTGTTTAGAAGTTATGTTTGGAAACATTTTTATTGCTTTTTTCGCATTATCTCAGGATTCTAAGAACATTATAGTCATATTGAGTAAAAAACTACTTTTTGCATTTGCAAGATTTAAAAAAGCATATGTTTCGAGTAAAACTCCCAAAGATGCATTATTTCAGGCATTATTAGCCATTTTCCATGTGTGGTGTAGGAGTTATGTTTAAATAACTGTCATATTGAGTGTTACAGTATACAGTCATATTGAGTAATACCTCATTTTTGTATTTGCAAACCATAGAAAAACAACTGTATCTAGTAAAACTCACATGTATTCAATATCACAGGCATTTTTAGACACTTTGCACGTTTGGATTAGGAATTATGTTGGAATACATTTTTATTGCTTTATTCGCATTATCTCAGGATTCTAAGTACATTACTGTCAAATTGAGTAAAACATTACTTTTTGTTTTTGCAAACGGTACCAAATGTTTTTTTTCAGGGAAACTCTCAAAGATGCATTTATTCAGGCATTATTAGACATATTGCATGTGTATTTTTGGAGTTATGTTTCATAAACTGACATTTTGAGTTTGACCAATATGAGGCCAGTAAAACCTGATTTTTGTATTTATGAACCTTTCCAAAATACCTGATTCAGGTCAAACTCACATAAATTCAATATTACAGGCTTTTTTAGACAAAGTTCATGTTTGGTTTTGGAGTTATGATTATAAACCTTTCATATTTAGGTTGACAGTCACACTGTTATATTGAAAAAAAAAAACGAACTTGTGTCTTTAGAAACCTTACAAAAGATCATTTTTCTAGTACTACTAACAAAAATACATATCTCTAGGCATTATTGGCCATTTTGCATGTGTTGTTTAGAAGTTATGTTTGAATACATTTTTATTGCTTTTTTCGCATTATCTCAGGATTCTAAGAACATTATAGTCATATTGAGTAAAAAACTACTTTTTGCATTTGCAAGATTTAAAAAAGCATATGTTTCGAGTAAAACTCCCAAAGATGCATTATTTCAGGCATTATTAGCCATTTTCCATGTGTGGTGTAGGAGTTATGTTTAAATAACTGTCATATTGAGTGTTACAGTATACAGTCCAATTGAGTAATACCTCATTTTTGTATTTGCAAACCATAGAAAAACAACTGTATCTAGTAAAACTCACATGTATTCAATATCACAGGCATTTTTAGACACTTTGCACGTTTGGATTAGGAATTATGTTGGAATACATTTTTATTGCTTTATTCGCATTATCTCGGATTCTAAGTACATTACTGTCAAATTGAGTAAAACATTACTTTTTGTTTTTGCAAACGGTACCAAATGGGGTTTTTTCAGGAAAACTCTCAAAGATGCATTTCTTCAGGCATTATTAGACATATTGCATGTGTTTTTTGGAGTTATGTTTCATAAACTGACATTTTGAGTTTGACCAATATGAGGCCAGTAAAACCTGATTTTTGTATTTTTGAACCTTTCCAAAATACCTGATTCAGGTCAAACTCACATAAATTCAATATTACAGGCTTTTTTAGACAAATTTCATGTTTGGTTTTGGAGTTATGATTATAGACCCTTCATATTTAGGTTGACAGTCACACTGTTATATTGAATAAAAAAACTAACTTGTGTCTTTAGAAACCTTACAAAAGATAATTTTTCTAGTACTACTAACAAAAATACATATCTCTAAGCATTATTAGCCATTTTTCATGTGTTGTTTAGAACTTATGTTTGAATACATTTTTATTGCTTTTTTCGCATTATCTCAGGATTATAAGAACATTATAGTCATATTGAGTAAAAAAACTACTTTTTGCATTTGCAAGATTTAAAAAAGCATATGTTTCGAGTAAAACTCCCAAAGATGCATTATTTCAGGCATTATTAGCCATTTTCCATGTGTGGTGTAGGAGTTATGTTTAAATAACGGTCCTATTGAGTGTTACAGTATACAGTCATATTGAGTAATACCTCATTTTTGTATTTGCGAACCATAGAAAAACAACTGTATCTAGTAAAACTCACATGTATTCAATATCACAGGCATTTTTAGACACTTTGCACGTTTGGATTAGGAATTATGTTGGAATACATTTTTATTGCTTTATTCGCATTATCTCAGGATTCTAAGTACATTACTGTCAAATTGAGTAAAACATTACTTTTTGTTTTTGCAAACGGTACCAAATGTTTTTTTTCAAGAAAACTCTCAAAGATGCATTTCTTCAGGCATTATTAGACATATTGCATGTGTATTTTTGGAGTTATGTTTCATAAACTGACATTTTGAGTTTGACCAATATGAGGCCAGTAAAACCTGATTTTTGTATTTTTGAACCTTTCCAAAATACCTGATTCAGGTCAAACTCACATAAATTCAATATTACAGGCTTTTTTGGACAAATTTCATGTTTGGTTTTGGAGTTATGATTATAGACTTTTCATATTTAGGTTGACAGTCACACTGTTATATTGAATAAAAAAACTAACTTGTGTCTTTAGAAACCTTACAAAAGATAATTTTTCTAGTACTACTAACAAAAATACATATCTCTAGGCATTATTAGCCATTTTTCATGTGTTGTTTAGAACTTATGTTTGAATACATTTTTATTGCTTTTTTCGCATTATCTCAGGATTCTAAGAACATTATAGTCATATTGAGTAAAAAACTACTTTTTGCATTTGCAAGATTTAAAAAAGCATATGTTTCGAGTAAAACTCCCAAAGATGCATTATTTCAGGCATTATTAACCATTTTCCATGTGTGTTGTAGGAGTTATGTTTAAATAACTGTCATATTGAGTGTTACAGTATACAGTCATATTGAGTAATACCTCATTTTTGTATTTGCAAACCATAGAAAAACAACTGTATCTAGTAAAACTCAGATGTATTCAATATCACAGGCATTTTAGACACTTTGCACGTTTGATTAGGAATTATGTTGGAATACATTTTTATTGCTTTATTCGCATTATCTCAGGATTCTAAGTACATTACTGTCAAATTGAGTAAAACATTACTTTTTGTTTTTGCAAACGGTACCAAATGGTTTTTTTTCAGGGAAACTCTCAAAGATGCATTTATTCAGGCATTATTAGACATATTGCATGTGTATTTTTGGAGTTATGTTTCATAAACTGACATTTTGAGTTTGACCAATATGAGGCCAGTAAAACCTGATTTTTGTATTTATGAACCTTTCCAAAATACCTGATTCAGGTCAAACTCACATAAATTCAATATTACAGGCTTTTTTAGACAAATTTCATGTTGGTTTTGGAGTTATGATTATAAACCTTTCATATTTAGGTTGACAGTCACACTTTTATATTGAAAAAAAAAAACGAACTTGTGTCTTTAGAAACCTTACAAAAGATCATTTTTCTAGTACTACTAACAAAAATACATATCTCTAGGCATTATTAGCCATTTTGCATGTGTTTTTTAGAAGTTATGTTTGACTACATTTTTATTGCTTTTTTCGCATTATCTCAGGATTCTAAGAACATTATAGTCATATTGAGTAAAAAACTACTTTTTGCATTTGCAAGATTTAAAAAAGCATATGTTTCGAGTAAAACTCCCAAAGATGCATTATTTCAGGCATTATTAGCCATTTTCCATGTGTGGTGTAGGAGTTATGTTTAAATAACTGTCATATTGAGTGTTACAGTATACAGTCCAATTGAGTAATACCTCATTTTTGTATTTGCAAACCATAGAAAAACAAGTGTATCTAGTAAAACTCACATGTATTCAATATCACAGGCATTTTTAGACACTTTGCACGTTTGGATTAGGAATTATGTTGGAATACATTTTTATTGCTTTATTCGCATTATCTCAGGATTCTAAGTACATTACTGTCAAATTGAGTAAAACATTACTTTTTGTTTTTGCAAACGGTACCAAATGGTTTTTTTTCAGGAAAACTCTCAAGATGCATTTCTTCAGGCATTATTAGACATATTGCATGTGTATTTTTGGAGTTATGTTTCATAAACTGACATTTTGAGTTTGACCAATATGAGGCCAGTAAAACCTGATTTTTGTATTTTTGAACCTTTCCAAAATACCTGATTCAGGTCAAACTCACATAAATTCAATATTACAGGCTTTTTTAGACAAATTTCATGTTTGGTTTTGGAGTTATGATTATAGACCTTTCATATTTAGGTTGACAGTCACACTGTTATATTGAATAAAAAAACTAACCTGTGTCTTTAGAAACCTTACAAAAGATAATTTTTCTAGTACTACTAACAAAAATACATATCTCTAAGCATTATTAGCCATTTTTCATGTGTTGTTTAGAACTTATGTTTGAATACATTTTTATTGCTTTTTTCGCATTATCTCAGGATTCTAAGAACATTATAGTCATATTGAGTAAAAAACTACTTTTTGCATTTGCAAGATTTAAAAAAGCATATGTTTCGAGTAAAACTCCCAAAGATGCATTATTTCAGGCATTATTAACCATTTTCCATGTGTGTTGTAGGAGTTATGTTTAAATAACTGTCATATTGAGTGTTACAGTATACAGTCATATTGAGTAATACCTCATTTTTGTATTTGCAAACTATAGAAAAACAACTGCATCTAGTAAAACTCACATGTATTCAATATCACAGGCATTTTTAGACACTTTGCACGTTTGGATTAGGACTTATGTTGGAATACATTTTTATTGCTTTATTCGCATTATCTCAGGATTCTAAGTACATTACTGTCAAATTGAGTAAAACATTACTTTTTGTTTTTGCAAACGGTACCAAATGTTTTTTTTTTCAGGAAAACTCTCAAAGATGCATTTCTTCAGGCATTATTAGACATATTGCATGTGTATTTTTGGAGTTATGTTTCATAAACTGACATTTTGAGTTTGACCAATATGAGGCCAGTAAAACCTGATTTTTGTATTTTTGAACCTTTCCAAAATACCTGATTCAGGTCAAACTCACATAAATTCAATATTACAGGCTTTTTTAGACAAATTTCATGTTTGGTTTTGGAGTTATGATTATAAACCTTTCATATTTAGATTGACAGTCAAACTGTTATATTGAATAAAAAAACTAACTTGTGTCTTTAGAAACCTTACAAAAGATCATTTTTCTAGTACTACTAACAAAAATACATATCTCTAGGCATTATTAGCCATTTTGCATGTGTTGTTTAGAAGTTATGTTTGAATACATTTTTATTGCTTTTTTCGCATTATCTCAGGATTCTAAGAACATTATAGTCATATTGAGTAAAAAACTACTTTTTGCATTTGCAAGATTTAAAAAAGCACATGTTTCGAGTAAAACTCCCAAAGATGCATTATTTCAGGCATTATTAGCCATTTTCCATGTGTGGTGTAGGAGTTATGTTTAAATAACTGTCCTATTGAGTGTTACAGTATACAGTCATATTGAGTAATACCTCATTTTTGTATTTGCAAACCATAGAAAAAACAAGTGTATCTAGTAAAACTCACATGTATTCAATATCACAGGCATTTTTAGACACTTTGCACGTTGGATTAGGAATTATGTTGGAATACATTTTTATTGCTTTATTCGCATTATCTCAGGATTCTAAGTACATTACTGTCAAATTGAGTAAAACATTACTTTTTGTTTTGCAAACGGTACCAAATGTTTTTTTTTCAGGGAAACTCTCAAAGATGCATTTCTTCAGGCATTATTAGACATATTGCATGTGTATTTTTGGAGTTATGTTTCATAAACTGACATTTTGAGTTTGACCAATATGAGGCCAGTAAAACCTGATTTTTGTATTTTTGAACCTTTCCAAAATACCTGATTCAGGTCAAACTCACATAAATTCAATATTACAGGCTTTTTTAGACAAATTTCATGTTTGGTTTTGGAGTTATGATTATAGACCTTTCATATTTAGGTTGACAGTCACACTGTTATATTGAATAAAAAAACTAACTTGTGTCTTTAGAAACCTTACAAAATATAATTTTTCTAGTACTACTAACAAAAATACATATCTCTAAGCATTATTAGCCATTTTTCATGTGTTGTTTAGAACTTATGTTTGAATACATTTTTATTGCTTTTTTCGCATTATCTCAGGATTCTAAGAACATTATAGTCATATTGAGTAAAAAACTACTTTTTGCATTTGCAAGATTTAAAAAAGCATATGTTTCGAGTAAAACTCCCAAAGATGCATTATTTCAGGCATTATTAACCATTTTCCATGTGTGTTGTAGGAGTTATGTTTAAATAACTGTCATATTGAGTGTTACAGTATACAGTCATATTGAGTAATACCTCATTTTTGTATTTGCAAACTATAGAAAAACAACTGCATCTAGTAAAACTCACATGTATTCAATATCACAGGCATTTTTAGACACTTTGCACGTTTGGATTAGGACTTATGTTGGAATACATTTTTATTGCTTTATTCGCATTATCTCAGGATTCTAAGTACATTACTGTCAAATTGAGTAAAACATTACTTTTTGTTTTTGCAAACGGTACCAAATGTTTTTTTTTTCAGGAAAACTCTCAAAGATGCATTTCTTCAGGCATTATTAGACATATTGCATGTGTATTTTTGGAGTTATGTTTCATAAACTGACATTTTGAGTTTGACCAATATGAGGCCAGTAAAACCTGATTTTTGTATTTTTGAACCTTTCCAAAATACCTGATTCAGGTCAAACTCACATAAATTCAATATTACAGGCTTTTTTAGACAAATTTCATGTTTGGTTTTGGAGTTATGATTATAAACCTTTCATATTTAGATTGACAGTCAAACTGTTATATTGAATAAAAAAACTAACTTGTGTCTTTAGAAACCTTACAAAAGATCATTTTTCTAGTACTACTAACAAAAATACATATCTCTAGGCATTATTAGCCATTTTGCATGTGTTGTTTAGAAGTTATGTTTGAATACATTTTTATTGCTTTTTTCGCATTATCTCAGGATTCTAAGAACATTATAGTCATATTGAGTAAAAAACTACTTTTTGCATTTGCAAGATTTAAAAAAGCACATGTTTCGAGTAAAACTCCCAAAGATGCATTATTTCAGGCATTATTAGCCATTTTCCATGTGTGGTGTAGGAGTTATGTTTAAATAACTGTCCTATTGAGTGTTACAGTATACAGTCATATTGAGTAATACCTCATTTTTGTATTTGCAAACCATAGAAAAACAAGTGTATCTAGTAAAACTCACATGTATTCAATATCACAGGCATTTTTAGACACTTTGCACGTTTGGATTAGGAATTATGTTGGAATACATTTTTATTGCTTTATTCGCATTATCTCAGGATTCTAAGTACATTACTGTCAAATTGAGTAAAACATTACTTTTTGTTTTTGCAAACGGTACCAAATGTTTTTTTTTCAGGGAAACTCTCAAAGATGCATTTCTTCAGGCATTATTAGACATATTGCATGTGTATTTTTGGAGTTATGTTTCATAAACTGACATTTTGAGTTTGACCAATATGAGGCCAGTAAAACCTGATTTTTGTATTTTTGAACCTTTCCAAAATACCTGATTCAGGTCAAACTCACATAAATTCAATATTACAGGCTTTTTTAGACAAATTTCATGTTTGGTTTTGGAGTTACGATTATAAACCTTTCATATTTAGGTTGACAGTCACCCTGTTATATTGAAAAAAAAAAACTAACTTGTGTCTTTAGAAACCTTACAAAAGATCATTTTTTCTAGTACTACTAACAAAAATACATATCTCTAGGCATTATTGGCCATTTTGCATGTGTTGTTTAGAAGTTATGTTTGAATACATTTGTATTGCTTTTTTCGCATTATCTCAGGATTCTAAGAACATTATAGTCATATTGAGTAAAAAACTACTTTTTGCATTTGCAAGATTTAAAAAAGCATATGTTTCGAGTAAAACTCCCAAAGATGCATTATTTCAGGCATTATTAGCCATTTTCCATGTGTGGTGTAGGAGTTATGTTTAAATAACTGTCATATTGAGTGTTACAGTATACAGTCATATTGAGTAATACCTCATTTTTGTATTTGCAAACCATAGAAAAACAAGTGTATCTAGTAAAACTCACATGTATTCAATATCACAGGCATTTTTAGACACTTTGCACGTTTGGATTAGGAATTATGTTGGAATACATTTTTATTGCTTTATTCGCATTATCTCAGGATTCTAAGTACATTACTGTCAAATTGAGTAAAACATTACTTTTTGTTTTTGCAAACGGTACCAAATGTTTTTTTTTCAGGGAAACTCTCAAAGATGCATTTCTTCAGGCATTATTAGACATATTGCATGTGTATTTTTGGAGTTATGTTTCATAAACTGACATTTTGAGTTTGACCAATATGAGGCCAGTAAAACCTGATTTTTGTATTTTTGAACCTTTCCAAAATACCTGATTCAGGTCAAACTCACATAAATTCAATATTACAGGCTTTTTTAGACAAATTTCATGTTTGGTTTTGGAGTTACGATTATAAACCTTTCATATTTAGGTTGACAGTCACCCTGTTATATTGAAAAAAAAAAACTAACTTGTGTCTTTAGAAACCTTACAAAAGATCATTTTTTCTAGTACTACTAACAAAAATACATATCTCTAGGCATTATTGGCCATTTTGCATGTGTTGTTTAGAAGTTATGTTTGAATACATTTGTATTGCTTTTTTCGCATTATCTCAGGATTCTAAGAACATTATAGTCATATTGAGTAAAAAACTACTTTTTGCATTTGCAAGATTTAAAAAAGCATATGTTTCGAGTAAAACTCCCAAAGATGCATTATTTCAGGCATTATTAGCCATTTTCCATGTGTGGTGTAGGAGTTATGTTTAAATAACTGTCATATTGAGTGTTACAGTATACAGTCATATTGAGTAATACCTCATTTTTGTATTTGCAAACCATAGAAAAACAACTGTATCTAGTAAAACTCACATGTATTCAATATCACAGGCATTTTTAGACACTTTGCACGTTTGGATTAGGAATTATGTTGGAATACATTTGTATTGCTTTATTCGCATGATCTCAGGATTCTAAGTACATTACTGTCAAATTGAGTAAAACATTACTTTTTGTTTTTGCAAACGGTACCAAATGTTTTTTTTTCAGGGAAACTCTCAAAGATACATTTCTTCAGGCTTTATTAGACATATTGCATGTGTATTTTTGGAGTTATGTTTCATAAACTGACATTTTGAGTTTGACCAATATGAGGCCAGTAAAACCTGATTTTTGTATTTTTGAACCTTTCCAAAATACCTGATTCAGGTCAAACTCACATAAATTCAATATTACAGGCTTTTTAGACAAATTTCATGTTTGGTTTTGGAGTTATGATTATAGACTTTTCATATTTAGGTTGACAGTCACACTGTTATATTGAATAAAAAAACTAACTTGTGTCTTTAGAAACCTTACAAAAGATAATTTTTCTAGTACTACTAACAAAAATACATATCTCTAGGCATTATTAGCCATTTTTCATGTGTTGTTTAGAACTTATGTTTGAATACATTTTTATTGCTTTTTTCGCATTATCTCAGGATTCTAAGAACATTATAGTCATATTGAGTAAAAAACTACTTTTTGCATTTGCAAGATTTAAAAAAGCATATGTTTCGAGTAAAACTCCCAAAGATGCATTATTTCAGGCATTATTAACCATTTTCCATGTGTGTTGTAGGAGTTATGTTTAAATAACTGTCATATTGAGTGTTACAGTATACAGTCATATTGAGTAATACCTCATTTTTGTATTTGCAAACTATAGAAAAACAACTGCATCTAGTAAAACTCACATGTATTCAATATCACAGGCATTTTTAGACACTTTGCACGTTTGGATTAGGAATTATGTTGGAATACATTTTTATTGCTTTATTCGCATTATCTCAGGATTCTAAGTACATTACTGTCAAATTGAGTAAAACATTACTTTTTGTTTTTGCAAACGGTACCAAATGTTTTTTTTCAGGGAAACTCTCAAAGATGCATTTATTCAGGCATTATTAGACATATTGCATGTGTATTTTTGGAGTTATGTTTCATAAACTGACATTTTGAGTTTGACCAATATGAGGCCAGTAAAACCTGATTTTTGTATTTATGAACCTTTCCAAAATACCTGATTCAGGTCAAACTCACATAAATTCAATATTACAGGCTTTTTTAGACAAATTTCATGTTTGGTTTTGGAGTTATGATTATAAACCTTTCATATTTAGGTTGACAGTCACACTGTTATATAGAAAAAAAAAAACGAACTTGTGTCTTTAGAAACCTTACAAAAGATCATTTTTCTAGTACTACTAACAAAAATACATATCTCTAGGCATTATTGGCCATTTTGCATGTGTTGTTTAGAAGTTATGTTTGAATACATTTTTATTGCTTTTTTCGCATTATCTCAGGATTCTAAGAACATTATAGTCATATTGAGTAAAAAACTACTTTTTGCATTTGCAAGATTTAAAAAAGCATATGTTTCGAGTAAAACTCCCAAAGATGCATTATTTCAGGCATTATTAGCCATTTTCCATGTGTGGTGTAGGAGTTATGTTTAAATAACTGTCATATTGAGTGTTACAGTATACAGTCATATTGAGTAATACCTCATTTTTGTATTTGCAAACCATAGAAAAACAACTGTATCTAGTAAAACTCACATGTATTCAATATCACAGGCATTTTTAGACACTTTGCACGTTTGGATTAGGAATTATGTTGGAATACATTTTTATTGCTTTATTCGCATTATCTCAGGATTCTAAGTACATAACTGTCAAATTGAGTAAAACATTACTTTTTGTTTTTGCAAACGGTACCAAATGTTTTTTTTCAGGAAAACTCTCAAAGATGCATTTCTTCAGGCATTATTAGACATATTGCATGTGTATTTTTGGAGTTATGTTTCATAAACTGACATTTTGAGTTTGACCAATATGAGGCCAGTAAAACCAGATTTTTGTATTTTTGAACCTTTCCAAAATACCTGATTCAGGTCAAACTCACATAAATTCAATATTACAGGCTTTTTTAGACAAATTTCATGTTTGGTTTTGGAGTTATGATTATAAACCTTTCATATTTATATTGACAGTCACACTGTTATATTGAATAAAAAAACTAACTTGTGTCTTTAGAAACCTTACAAAAGATCATTTTTCTAGTACTACTAACAAAAATACATATCTCTAGGCATTATTAGCCATTTTGCATGTGTTGTTTAGAAGTTATGTTTGAATACATTTTTATTGCTTTTTTCGCATTATCTCAGGATTCTAAGAACATTATAGTCATATTGAGTAAAAAACTACTTTTTGCATTTGCAAGATTTAAAAAAGCATATGTTTCGAGTAAAACTCCCAAAGATGCATTATTTCAGGCATTATTAACCATTTTCCATGTGTGTTGTAGGAGTTATGTTTAAATAACTGTCATATTGAGTGTTACAGTATACAGTCATATTGAGTAATACCTCATTTTTGTATTTGCAAACTATAGAAAAACAACTGCATCTAGTAAAACTCACATGTATTCAATATCACAGGCATTTTTAGACACTTTGCACGTTTGGATTAGGACTTATGTTGGAATACATTTTTATTGCTTTATTCGCATTATCTCAGGATTCTAAGTACATTACTGTCAAATTGAGTAAAACATTACTTTTTGTTTTTGCAAACGGTACCAAATGTTTTTTTTTTCAGGAAAACTCTCAAAGATGCATTTCTTCAGGCATTATTAGACATATTGCATGTGTATTTTTGGAGTTATGTTTCATAAACTGACATTTTGAGTTTGACCAATATGAGGCCAGTAAAACCTGATTTTTGTATTTTTGAACCTTTCCAAAATACCTGATTCAGGTCAAACTCACATAAATTCAATATTACAGGCTTTTTTAGACAAATTTCATGTTTGGTTTTGGAGTTATGATTATAAACCTTTCATATTTAGATTGACAGTCAAACTGTTATATTGAATAAAAAAACTAACTTGTGTCTTTAGAAACCTTACAAAAGATCATTTTTCTAGTACTACTAACAAAAATACATATCTCTAGGCATTATTAGCCATTTTGCATGTGTTGTTTAGAAGTTATGTTTGAATACATTTTTATTGCTTTTTTCGCATTATCTCAGGATTCTAAGAACATTATAGTCATATTGAGTAAAAAACTACTTTTTGCATTTGCAAGATTTAAAAAAGCACATGTTTCGAGTAAAACTCCCAAAGATGCATTATTTCAGGCATTATTAGCCATTTTCCATGTGTGGTGTAGGAGTTATGTTTAAATAACTGTCCTATTGAGTGTTACAGTATACAGTCATATTGAGTAATACCTCATTTTTGTATTTGCAAACCATAGAAAAACAAGTGTATCTAGTAAAACTCACATGTATTCAATATCACAGGCATTTTTAGACACTTTGCACGTTTGGATTAGGAATTATGTTGGAATACATTTTTATTGCTTTATTCGCATTATCTCAGGATTCTAAGTACATTACTGTCAAATTGAGTAAAACATTACTTTTTGTTTTTGCAAACGGTACCAAATGTTTTTTTTTCAGGGAAACTCTCAAAGATGCATTTCTTCAGGCATTATTAGACATATTGCATGTGTATTTTTGGAGTTATGTTTCATAAACTGACATTTTGAGTTTGACCAATATGAGGCCAGTAAAACCTGATTTTTGTATTTTTGAACCTTTCCAAAATACCTGATTCAGGTCAAACTCACATAAATTCAATATTACAGGCTTTTTTAGACAAATTTCATGTTTGGTTTTGGAGTTACGATTATAAACCTTTCATATTTAGGTTGACAGTCACCCTGTTATATTGAAAAAAAAAAACTAACTTGTGTCTTTAGAAACCTTACAAAAGATCATTTTTTCTAGTACTACTAACAAAAATACATATCTCTAGGCATTATTGGCCATTTTGCATGTGTTGTTTAGAAGTTATGTTTGAATACATTTGTATTGCTTTTTTTGCATTATCTCAGGATTCTAAGAACATTATAGTCATATTGAGTAAAAAACTACTTTTTGCATTTGCAAGATTTAAAAAAGCATATGTTTCGAGTAAAACTCCCAAAGATGCATTATTTCAGGCATTATTAGCCATTTTCCATGTGTGGTGTAGGAGTTATGTTTAAATAACTGTCCTATTGAGTGTTACAGTATACAGTCATATTGAGTAATACCTCATTTTTGTATTTGCAAACCATAGAAAAACAACTGTATCTAGTAAAACTCACATGTATTCAATATCACGTGCATTTTTAGACACTTTGCACGTTTGGATTAGGAATTATGTTGGAATACATTTGTATTGCTTTATTCGCATGATCTCAGGATTCTAAGTACATTACTGTCAAATTGAGTAAAACATTACTTTTTGTTTTTGCAAACGGTACCAAATGTTTTTTTTTCAGGGAAACTCTCAAAGATACATTTCTTCAGGCTTTATTAGACATATTGCATGTGTATTTTTGGAGTTATGTTTCATAAACTGACATTTTGAGTTTGACCAATATGAGGCCAGTAAAACCTGATTTTTGTATTTTTGAACCTTTCCAAAATACCTGATTCAGGTCAAACTCACATAAATTCAATATTACAGGCTTTTTAGACAAATTTCATGTTTGGTTTTGGAGTTATGATTATAGACTTTTCATATTTAGGTTGACAGTCACACTGTTATATTGAATAAAAAAACTAACTTGTGTCTTTAGAAACCTTACAAAAGATAATTTTTCTAGTACTACTAACAAAAATACATATCCCTAGGCATTATTAGCCATTTTTCATGTGTTGTTTAGAACTTATGTTTGAATACATTTTTATTGCTTTTTTCGCATTATCTCAGGATTCTAAGAACATTATAGTCATATTGAGTAAAAAACTACTTTTTGCATTTGCAAGATTTAAAAAAGCATATGTTTCGAGTAAAACTCCCAAAGATGCATTATTTCAGGCATTATTAACCATTTTCCATGTGTGTTGTAGGAGTTATGTTTAAATAACTGTCATATTGAGTGTTACAGTATACAGTCATATTGAGTAATACCTCATTTTTGTATTTGCAGACTATAGAAAAACAACTGCATCTAGTAAAACTCACATGTATTCAATATCACAGGCATTTTTAGACACTTTGCACGTTTGGATTAGGAATTATGTTGGAATACATTTTTATTGCTTTATTCGCATTATCTCAGGATTCTAAGTACATTACTGTCAAATTGAGTAAAACATTACTTTTTGTTTTTGCAAACGGTACCAAATGTTTTTTTTCAGGGAAACTCTCAAAGATGCATTTATTCAGGCATTATTAGACATATTGCATGTGTATTTTTGGAGTTATGTTTCATAAACTGACATTTTGAGTTTGACCAATATGAGGCCAGTAAAACCTGATTTTTGTATTTATGAACCTTTCCAAAATACCTGATTCAGGTCAAACTCACATAAATTCAATATTACAGGCTTTTTTAGACAAATTTCATGTTTGGTTTTGGAGTTATGATTATAAACCTTTCATATTTAGGTTGACAGTCACACTGTTATATTGAAAAAAAAAAACGAACTTGTGTCTTTAGAAACCTTACAAAAGATCATTTTTCTAGTACTACTAACAAAAATACATATCTCTAGGCATTATTGGCCATTTTGCATGTGTTGTTTAGAAGTTATGTTTGAATACATTTTTATTGCTTTTTTCGCATTATCTCAGGATTCTAAGAACATTATAGTCATATTGAGTAAAAAACTACTTTTTGCATTTGCAAGATTTAAAAAAGCATATGTTTCGAGTAAAACTCCCAAAGATGCATTATTTCAGGCATTATTAGCCATTTTCCATGTGTGGTGTAGGAGTTATGTTTAAATAACTGTCATATTGAGTGTTACAGTATACAGTCATATTGAGTAATACCTCATTTTTGTATTTGCAAACCATAGAAAAACAACTGTATCTAGTAAAACTCACATGTATTCAATATCACAGGCATTTTTAGACACTTTGCACGTTTGGATTAGGAATTATGTTGGAATACATTTTTATTGCTTTATTCGCATTATCTCAGGATTCTAAGTACATAACTGTCAAATTGAGTAAAACATTACTTTTTGTTTTTGCAAACGGTACCAAATGTTTTTTTTCAGGAAAACTCTCAAAGATGTATTTCTTCAGGCATTATTAGACATATTGCATGTGTATTTTTGGAGTTATGTTTCATAAACTGACATTTTGAGTTTGACCAATATGAGGCCAGTAAAACCTGATTTTTGTATTTTTGAACCTTTCCAAAATACCTGATTCAGGTCAAACTCACATAAATTCAATATTACAGGCTTTTTTAGACAAATTTCATGTTTGGTTTTGGAGTTATGATTATAAACCTTTCATATTTATATTGACAGTCACACTGTTATATTGAATAAAAAAACTAACTTGTGTCTTTAGAAACCTTACAAAAGATCATTTTTCTAGTACTACTAACAAAAATACATATCTCTAGGCATTATTAGCCATTTTGCATGTGTTGTTTAGAAGTTATGTTTGAATACATTTTTATTGCTTTTTTCGCATTATCTCAGGATTCTAAGAACATTATAGTCATATTGAGTAAAAAACTACTTTTTGCATTTGCAAGATTTAAAAAAGCATATGTTTCGAGTAAAACTCCCAAAGATGCATTATTTCAGGCATTATTAGCCATTTTCCATGTGTGGTGTAGGAGTTATGTTTAAATAACTGTCCTATTGAGTGTTACAGTATACAGTCATATTGAGTAATACCTCATTTTTGTATTTGCAAACCATAGAAAAACAACTGTATCTAGTAAAACTCACATGTATTCAATATCACAGGCATTTTTAGACACTTTGCACGTTTGGATTAGGAATTATGTTGGAATACATTTTTATTGCTTTATTCGCATTATCTCAGGATTCTAAGTACATTACTGTCAAATTGAGTAAAACATTACTTTTTGTTTTTGCAAACGGTACCAAATGTTTTTTTTTCAGGGAAACTCTCAAAGATGCATTTCTTCAGGCATTATTAGACATATTGCATGTGTATTTTTGGAGTTATGTTTCATAAACTGACATTTTGAGTTTGACCAATATGAGGCCAGTAAAACCTGATTTTTGTATTTTTGAACCTTTCCAAAATACCTGATTCAGGTCAAACTCACATAAATTCAATATTACAGGCTTTTTTAGACAAATTTCATGTTTGGTTTTGGAGTTATGATTATAAACCTTTGAGACACTAGTGATTTAGGGCTATATAAGTAAACATTGATTGATTGATATTTAGGTTGGCAGTCACACTGTTATATTGAAAAAAAAAAACTAACTTGTGTCTTTAGAAACCTTACAAAAGATCATTTTTCTAGTACTACTAACAAAAATACACATCTCTAGGCATTATTAGCCATTTTGCATGTGTTGTTTAGAAGTTATGTTTGAATACATTTTTATTGCTTTTTTCGCATTATCTCAGGATTCTAAGAACATTATAGTCATATTAAGTAAAAAACTACTTTTTGCATTTGCAAGATTTAAAAAAGCATATTTTTCGAGTAAAACTCCCAAAGATGCATTATTTCAGGCATTATTAGCCATTTTCCATGTGTGGTGTAGGAGTTATGTTTAAATAACTCTCATATTGAGTGTTACAGTATACAGTCATATTGAGTAATACCTCATTTTTGTATTTGCAAACCATAGAAAAACAACTGTATCTAGTAAAAATCACATGTATTCAATATCACAGGCATTTTTAGACACTTTGCACGTTTGCATTAGGAATTATGTTGGAATACATTTTTATTGCTTTATTTCCATTATCTCAGGATTCTAAGTACATTACTGTCAAATTGAGTAAAACATTACTTTTTGTTTTTGCAAACGGTACCAAATGTTTTTTTTTCAGGGAAACTCTCAAAGATGCATTTATTCAGGCATTATTAGACATATTGCATGTGTATTTTTGGAGTTATGTTTCATAAACTGACATTTTGAGTTTGACCAATATGAGGCCAGTAAACCTGATTTTTGTATTTATGAACCTTTCCAAAATACCTGATTCAGGTCAAACTCACATAAATTCAATATTACAGGCTTTTTTAGGAAAAATTTCATGTTTGGTTTTGGAGTTATGATTATAGACCTTTCATATTTAGGTTGACAGTCACACTGTTATATTGAATAAAAAAACTAACTTGTGTCTTTAGAAACCTTACAAAAGATATTTTTTCTAGTACTACTAACAAAAATACATATCTCTAGGCATTATTAGCCATTTTTCATGTGTTGTTTAGAACTTATGTTTGAATACATTTTTATTGCTTTTTTCGCATTATCTCAGGATTCTAAGAACATTATAGTCATATTGAGTAAAAAACTACTTTTTGCATTTGCAAGATTTAAAAAAGCATATGTTTCGAGTAAAACTCCCAAAGATGCATTATTTCAGGCATTATTAACCATTTTCCATGTGTGTTGTAGGAGTTATGTTTAAATAACTGTCATATTGAGTGTTACAGTATACAGTCATATTGAGTAATACCTCATTTTTGTATTTGCAAACTATAGAAAAACAACTGTATCTAGTAATACTCACATGTATTCAATATCACAGGCATTTTTAGACACTTTGCACGTTTGGATTAGGAATTATGTTGGAATACATTTTTATTGCTTTATTCGCATTATCTCAGGATTCTAAGTACATTACTGTCAAATTGAGTAAAACATTACTTTTTGTTTTTGCAAACGGTACCAAATGTTTTTTTTTTCAGGAAAACTCTCAAAGATGCATTTCTTCAGGCATTATTAGACATATTGCATGTGTATTTTTGGAGTTATGTTTCATAACTGACATTTTGACTTTGACCAATATGAGGCCAGTAAAACCTGATTTTTGTATTTTTGAACCTTTCCAAAATACCTGATTCAGGTCAAACTCACATAAATTCAATATTACAGGCTTTTTTAGACAAATTTCATGTTTGGTTTTGGAGTTATGATTATAAACCTTTCATATTTAGATTGACAGTCACACTGTTATATTGAATAAAAAAACTAACTTGTGTCTTTAGAAACCTTACAAAAGATAATTTTTCTAGTACTACTAACAAAAATACATAACTCTAGGCATTATTAGCCATTTTTCATGTGTTGTTTAGAACTTATGTTTGAATACATTTTTATTGCTTTTTTAGCATTATCTCAGGATTCTAAGAACATTATAGTCATATTGAGTAAAAAACTACTTTTTGCATTTGCAAGATTTAAAAAAGCATATGTTTCGAGTAAAACTCCCAAAGATGCATTATTTCAGGCATTATTAACCATTTTCCATGTGTGTTGTAGGAGTTATGTTTAAATAACTGTCATATTGAGTGTTACAGTATACAGTCATATTGAGTAATACCTCATTTTTGTATTTGCAAACTATAGAAAAACACTGCATCTAGTAAAACTCACATGTATTCAATATCACAGGCATTTTTAGACACTTTGCACGTTTGGATTAGGAATTATGTTGGAATACATTTTTATTGCTTTATTCGCATTATCTCAGGATTCTAAGTACATTACTGTCAAATTGAGTAAAACATTACTTTTTGTTTTTGCAAACGGTACCAAATGTTTTTTTTCAGGGAAACTCTCAAAGATGCATTTCTTCAGGCATTATTAGACATATTGCATGTGTATTTTTGGAGTTATGTTTCATAAACTGACATTTTGACTTTGACCAATATGAGGCCAGTAAAACCTGATTTTTGTATTTTTGAACCTTTCCAAAATACCTGATTCAGGTCAAACTCACATAAATTCAATATTACAGGCTTTTTTAGACAAATTTCATGTTTGGTTTTGGAGTTATGATTATAAACCTTTCATATTTAGGTTGACAGTCACACTGTTATATTGAATAAAAAAACTAACTTGTGTCTTTAGAAACCTTACAAAAGATCATTTTTCTAGTACTACTAACAAAAATACATATCTCTAGGCATTATTGGCCATTTTGCATGTGTTGTTTAGAAGTTATGTTTGAATACATTTTTATTGCTTTTTTCGCATTATCTCAGGATTCTAAGAACATTATAGTCATATTGAGTAAAAAACTACTTTTTGCATTTGCAAGATTTAAAAAGCATATGTTTCGAGTAAAACTCCCAAAGATGCATTATTTCAGGCATTATTAGCCATTTTCCATGTGTGGTTGTAGGAGTTATGTTTAAATAACTGTCCTATTGAGTGTTACAGTATACAGTCATATTGAGTAATACCTCATTTTTGTATTTGCAAACCATAGAAAAACAACTGTATCTAGTAAAACTCACATGTATTCAATATCACAGGCATTTTTAGACACTTTGCACGTTTGGATTAGGAATTATGTTGGAATACATTTTTCTTGCTTTATTCGCATTATCTCAGGATTCTAAGTACATAACTGTCAAATTGAGTAAAACATTACTTTTTGTTTTTGCAAACGGTACCAAATGTTTTTTTTCAGGAAAACTCTCAAGATGCATTTCTTCAGGCATTATTAGACATATTGCATGTGTATTTTTGGAGTTATGTTTCATAAACTGACATTTTGAGTTTGACCAATATGAGGCCAGTAAAACCTGATTTTTGTATTTTTGAACCTTTCCAAAATACCTGATTCAGGTCAAACTCACATAAATTCAATATTACAGGCTTTTTTAGACAAATTTCATGTTTGGTTTTGGAGTTATGATTATAAACCTTTCATATTTATATTGACAGTCACACTGTTATATTGAATAAAAAAACTAACTTGTGTCTTTAGAAACCTTACAAAAGATCATTTTTCTAGTACTACTAACAAAAATACATATCTCTAGGCATTATTAGCCATTTTGCATGTGTTGTTTAGAAGTTATGTTTGAATACATTTTTATTGCTTTTTTCGCATTATCTCAGGATTCTAAGAACATTATAGTCATATTGAGTAAAAAACTACTTTTTGCATTTGCAAGATTTAAAAAAGCATATGTTTCCAGTAAAACTCCAAAAGATGCATTATTTCAGGCATTATTAGCCATTTTCCATGTGTGGTGTAGGAGTTATGTTTAAATAACTGTCCTATTGAGTGTTACAGTATACAGTCATATTGAGTAATACCTCATTTTTGTATTTGCAAACCATAGAAAAACAACTGTATCTAGTAAAACTCACATGTATTCAATATCACAGGCATTTTTAGACACTTTGCACGTTTGGATTAGGAATTATGTTGGAATACATTTTTATTGCTTTATTCGCATTATCTCAGGATTCTAAGTACATTACTGTCAAATTGAGTAAAACATTACTTTTTGTTTTTGCAAACGGTACCAAATGTTTTTTTTTCAGGGAAACTCTCAAAGATGCATTTCTTCAGGCATTATTAGACATATTGCATGTGTATTTTTGGAGTTATGTTTCATAAACTGACATTTTGAGTTTGACCAATATGAGGCCAGTAAAACCTGATTTTTGTATTTTTGAACCTTTCCAAAATACCTGATTCAGGTCAAACTCACATAAATTCAATATTACAGGCTTTTTTAGACAAATTTCATGTTTGGTTTTGGAGTTATGATTATAAACCTTTGAGACACTAGTGATTTAGGGCTATATAAGTAAACATTGATTGATTGATATTTAGGTTGGCAGTCACACTGTTATATTGAAAAAAAAAAACTAACTTGTGTCTTTAGAAACCTTACAAAAGATCATTTTTCTAGTACTACTAACAAAAATACACATCTCTAGGCATTATTAGCCATTTTGCATGTGTTGTTTAGAAGTTTTGTTTGAATACATTTTTATTGCTTTTTTCGCATTATCTCAGGATTCTAAGAACATTATAGTCATATTGATTAAAAACTACTTTTTGCATTTGCAAGATTTAAAAAAGCATATGTTTCGAGTAAAACTCCCAAAGATGCATTATTTCAGGCATTATTAGCCATTTTCCATGTGTGGTGTAGGAGTTATGTTTAAATAACTGTCCTATTGAGTGTTACAGTATACAGTCATATTGAGTAATACCTCATTTTTGTATTTGCAAACCATAGAAAAACAACTGTATCTAGTAAAACTCATATGTATTCAATATCACAGGCATTTTTAGACACTTTGCACGTTTGGATTAGGAATTATGTTGGAATACATTTTTATTGCTTTATTCGCATTATCTCAGGATTCTAAGTACATTACTGTCAAATTGAGTAAAACATTACTTTTTGTTTTTGCAAACGGTACCAAATGTTTTTTTTTCAGGAAAACTCTCAAAGATGCATTTCTTCAGGCATTATTAGACATATTGCATGTGTATTTTTGGAGTTATGTTTCATAAACTGACATTTTGAGTTAGACCAATATGAGGCCAGTAAAACCTGATTTTTGTATTTTTGAACCTTTCCAAAATACCTGATTCAGGTCAAACTCACATAAATTCAATATTACAGGCTTTTTTAGACAAAGTTCATGTTTGGTTTTGGAGTTATGATTATAAACCTTTCATATTTAGGTTGACAGTCACACTGTTATATTGAATAAAAAAACTAACTTGTGTCTTTAGAAACCTTACAAAAGATAATTTTTCTAGTACTACTAACAAAAATACATATCTCTAGGCATTATTAGCCATTTTGCATGTGTTGTTTAGAAGTTATGTTTGGAAACATTTTTATTGCTTTTTTCGCATTATCTCAGGATTCTAAGAACATTATAGTCATATTGAGTAAAAAAACTACTTTTTGCATTTGCAAGATTTAAAAAAGCATATGTTTCGAGTAAAACTCCCAAAGATGCATTATTTCAGGCATTATTAGCCATTTTCCATGTGTGGTGTAGGAGTTATGTTTAAATAACTGTCCTATTGAGTGTTACAGTATACAGTCATATTGAGTAATACCTCATTTTTGTATTTGCAAACCATAGAAAAACAACTGTATCTAGTAAAACTCACATGTATTCAATATCACAGGCATTTTTTAGACACTTTGCACGTTTGGATTAGGAATTATGTTGGAATACATTTTTATTGCTTTATTCGCATTATCTCAGGATTCTAAGTACATTACTGTCAAATTGAGTAAAACATTACTTTTTGTTTTTGCAAACGGTACCAAATGTTTTTTTTTTTCAGGAAAACTCTCAAAGATGCATTTCTTCAGGCATTATTAGACATATTGCATGTGTATTTTTGGAGTTATGTTTCATAAACTGACATTTTGAGTTAGACCAATATGAGGCCAGTAAAACCTGATTTTTGTATTTTTGAACCTTTCCAAAATACCTGATTCAGGTCAAACTCACATAAATTCAATATTACAGGCTTTTTTAGACAAATTTCATGTTTGGTTTTGGAGTTATGATTATAGACCTTTCATATTTAGGTTGACAGTCACACTGTTATATTGAATAAAAAAACTAACTTGTGTCTTTAGAAACCTTACAAAAGATATTTTTTCTAGTACTACTAACAAAAATACATATCTCTAGGCATTATTAGCCATTTTGCATGTGTTGTTTAGAAGTTATGTTTGAATACATTTTTATTGCTTTTTTCGCATTATCTCAGGATTCTAAGAACATTATAGTCATATTGAGTAAAAAACTACTTTTTGCATTTGCAAGATTTAAAAAAGCACATGTTTCGAGTAAAACTCCCAAAGATGCATTATTTCAGGCATTATTAGCCATTTTCCATGTGTGGTGTAGGAGTTATGTTTAAATAACTGTCCTATTGAGTGTTACAGTATACAGTCATATTGAGTAATACCTCATTTTTGTATTTGCAAACCATAGAAAAACAACTGTATCTAGTAAAACTCACATGTATTCAATATCACAGGCATTTTTAGACACTTTGCACGTTTGGATTAGGAATTATGTTGGAATACATTTTTCTTGCTTTATTCGCATTATCTCAGGATTCTAAGTACATTACTCTCAAATTGAGTAAAACATTACTTTTTGTTTTTGCAAACGGTACCAAATGTTTTTTTTTCATGGAAACTCTCAAAGATGCATTTCTTCAGGTATTATTAGACATATTGCATGTGTATTTTTGGAGTTATGTTTCATAAACTGACATTTTGAGTTTGACCAATATGAGGCCAGTAAAACCTGATTTTTGTATTTTTGAACCTTTCCAAAATACCTGATTCAGGTCAAACTCACATAAATTCAATATTACAGGCTTTTTTAGACAAATTTCATGTTTGGTTTTGGAGTTATGATTATAAACCTTTCATATTTAAGTTGACAGTCACTCTGTCATATTGAAAAAAAAAACTAACTTGTGTCTTTAGAAACCTTACAAAAGATCATTTTTCTAGTACTACTAACAAAAATACATATCTCTAGGCATTATTAGCCATTTTGCATGCGTTGTTTAGAAGTTATGTTTGAATACATTTTTATTGCTTTTTTCGCATTATCTCAGGATTCTAAGAACATTATAGTCATATTGAGTAAAAAACTACTTTTTGCATTTGCAAGATTTAAAAAAGCATATGTTTCGAGTAAAACTCCCAAAGATGCATTATTTCAGGCATTATTAGCCATTTTCCATGTGTGGTGTAGGAGTTATGTTTAAATAACTGTCCTATTGAGTGTTACAGTATACAGTCATATTGAGTAATACCTCATTTTTGTATTTGCAAACCATAGAAAAACAACTGTATTTAGTAAAACTCACATGTATTCAATATCACAGGCATTTTTAGACACTTTGCACGTTTGATTAGGAATTATGTTGGAATACATTTTTATTGCTTTATTCGCATTATCTCAGGATTCTAAGTACATTACTGTCAAATTGAGTAAAACATTACTTTTTGTTTTTGCAAACGGTACCAAATGTTTTTTTTTCAGGGAAACTCTCAAAGATGCATTTCTTCAGGCATTATTAGACATATTGCATGTGTATTTTTGGAGTTATGTTTCATAAACTGACATTTTGAGTTTGACCAATATGAGGCCAGTAAAACCAGATTTTTGTATTTTTGAACCTTTCCAAAATACCTGATTCAGGTCAAACTCACATAAATTCAATATTACAGGCTTTTTTAGACAAATTTCATGTTTGGTTTTGGAGTTATGATTATAAACCTTTCATATTTAGGTTGACAGTCACACTGTTATATATTGAAAAAAAAAACTAACTTGTGGCTTTAGAAACCTTACAAAAGATCATTTTTCTAGTACTACTAACAAAAATACATATCTCTAGGCATTATTAGCCATTTTGCATGTGTTGTTTAGAAGTTATGTTTGAATACATTTTTATTGCTTTTTTCGCATTATCTCAGGATTCTAAGAACATTATAGTCATATTGAGAAAAAACTACTTTTTGCATTTGCAAGATTTAAAAAAGCATATGTTTCGAGTAAAACTCCCAAAGATGCATTATTTCAGGCATTATTAGCCATTTTCCATGTGTGGTGTAGGAGTTATGTTTAAATAACTGTCATATTGAGTGTTACAGTATACAGTCATATTGAGTAATACCTCATTTTTGTATTTGCAAACCATAGAAAAACAACTGTATCTAGTAAAACTCACATGTATTCAATATCACAGGCATTTTTAGACACTTTGCACGTTTGGATTAGGAATTATGTTGGAATACATTTTTATTGCTTTATTCGCATTATCTCAGGATTCTAAGTACATTTTTATTGCTTTATTCGCATTATCTCAGGATTCTAAGTACATTACTGTCAAATTGAGTAAAACATTACTTTTTGTTTTTGCAAACGGTACCAAATGTTTTTTTTTCAGGGAAACTCTCAAAGATGCATTTATTCAGGCATTATTAGACATATTGCATGTGTATTTTTGGAGTTATGTTTCATAAACTGACATTTTGAGTTTGACCAATATGAGGCCAGTAAAACCTGATTTTTGTATTTATGAACCTTTCCAAAATACCTGATTCAGGTCAAACTCACATAAATTCAATATTACAGGCTTTTTTAGACAAATTTCATGTTTGGTTTTGGAGTTATGATTATAAACCTTTCATATTTAGGTTGACAGTCACACTGTTATATTGATAAAAAAAACTAACTTGTGTCTTTAGAAACCTTACAAAAGATCATTTTTCTAGTACTACTAACAAAAATACATATCCCTAGGCATTATTAGCCATTTTGCATGTGTTGTTTAGAAGTTATGTTTGAATACATTTTTATTGCTCTTTTTCGCATCATCTCAGGATTCTAAGAACATTATAGTCATATTGAGTAAAAAACAACTTTTTGCATTTTCAAGATTTAAAAAAAGCATATGTTTCGAGTAAAACTCCCAAAGATGCATTATTTCAGGCATTATTAGCCATTTTCCATGTGTGGTGTAGGAGTTATGTTTAAATAACTGTCATATTGAGTGTTACAGTATACAGTCATATTGAGTAATACCTCATTTTTGTATTTGCAAACCATAGAAAAACAACTGTATCTAGTAAAACTCACATGTATTCAATATAACAGGCATTTTTAGACACTTTGCACGTTTGGATTAGGAATTATGTTGGAATACATTTTTATTGCTTTATTCGCATTATCTCAGGATTCTAAGTACATTACTGTCAAATTGAGTAAAACATTACTTTTTGTTTTTGCAAACGGTACCAAATGGTTTTTTTTCAGGAAAACTCTCAAAGATGCATTTCTTCAGGCATTATTAGACATATTGCATGTGTATTTTTGGAGTTATGTTTCATAAACTGACATTTTGACTTTGACCAATATGAGGCCAGTAAAACCTGATTTTTGTATTTTTGAACCTTTCCAAAATACCTGATTCAGGTCAAACTCACATAATTCAATATTACAGGCTTTTTTAGACAAATTTCATGTTTGGTTTTGGAGTTATGATTATAAACCTTTCATATTTAGATTGACAGTCACACTGTTATATTGAATAAAAAAACTAACTTGTGTCTTTAGAAACCTTACAAAAGATAATTTTTCTAGTACTACTAACAAAAATACATATCTCTAGGCATTATTAGCCATTTTGCATGTGTTGTTTAGAAGTTATGTTTGAATACATTTTTATTGCTTTTTTCGCATTATCTCAGGATTCTAAGAACATTATAGTCATATTGAGTAAAAAACTACTTTTTGCATTTGCAAGATTTAAAAAAGCACATGTTTCGAGTAAAACTCCCAAAGATGCATTATTTCAGGCATTATTAGCCATTTTCCATGTGTGGTGTAGGAGTTATGTTTAAATAACTGTCCTATTGAGTGTTACAGTATACAGTCATATTGAGTAATACCTCATTTTTGTATTTGCAAACCATAGAAAAACAACTGTATCTAGTAAAACGCACATGTATTCAATATCACAGGCATTTTTAGACACTTTGCACGTTTGGATTAGGAATTATGTTGGAATACATTTTTATTGCTTTATTCGCATTATCTCAGGATTCTAAGTACATTACTGTCAAATTGAGTAAAACATTACTTTTTGTTTTTGCAAACGGTACCAAATGTTTTTTTTTCAGGGAAACTCTCAAAGATGCATTTCTTCAGGCATTATTAGACTTATTGCATGTGTATTTTTGGAGTTATGTTTCATAAACTGACATTTTGAGTTTGACCAATATGAGGCCAGTAAAACCTGATTTTTGTATTTTTGAACCTTTCCAAAATACCTGATTCAGGTCAAACTCACATAAATTCAATATTACAGGCTTTTTTAGACAAAGTTCATGTTTGGTTTTGGAGTTATGATTATAAACCTTTCATATTTAGGTTGACAGTCACACTGTTATATTGATAAAAAAAACTAACTTGTGTCTTTAGAAACCTTACAAAAGATCATTTTTCTAGTACTACTAACAAAAATACATATCCCTAGGCATTATTAGCCATTTTGCATGTGTTGTTTAGAAGTTATGTTTGAATACATTTTTATTGCTTTTTTCGCATTATCTCAGGATTCTAAGAACATTATAGTCATATTGAGTAAAAAACAACTTTTTGCATTTTCAAGATTTAAAAAAAGCATATGTTTCGAGTAAAACTCCCAAAGATGCATTATTTCAGGCATTATTAGCCATTTTCCATGTGTGGTGTAGGAGTTATGTTTAAATAACTGTCATATTGAGTGTTACAGTATACAGTCATATTGAGTAATACCTCATTTTTGTATTTGCAAACCATAGAAAAACAACTGTATCTAGTAAAACTCACATGTATTCAATATAACAGGCATTTTTAGACACTTTGCTCGTTTGGATTAGGAATTATGTTGGAATACATTTTTATTGCTTTATTCGCATTATCTCAGGATTCTAAGTACATTACTGTCAAATTGAGTAAAACATTACTTTTTGTTTTTGCAAACGGTACCAAATGTTTTTTTTTCAGGAAAACTCTCAAAGATGCATTTCTTCAGGCATTATTAGACATATTGCATGTGTATTTTTGGAGTTATGTTTCATAAACTGACATTTTGACTTTGACCAATATGAGGCCAGTAAAACCTGATTTTTGTATTTTTGAACCTTTCCAAAATACCTGATTCAGGTCAAACTCACATAAATTCAATATTACAGGCTTTTTTAGACAAAGTTCATGTTTGGTTTTGGAGTTATGATTATAAACCTTTCATATTTAGGTTGACAGTCACACTGTTATATTGAAAAAAAAAAACTAACTTGTGTCTTTAGAAACCTTACAAAAGATCATTTTTCTAGTACTACTAACAAAAATACATATCTCTAGGCATGATTAGCCATTTTGCATGTGTTGTTTAGAAGTTATGTTTGAATACATTTTTATTGCTTTTTTCGCATTATCTCAGGATTCTAAGAACATTATAGTCATATTGATTAAAAAACTACTTTTTGCATTTGCAAGATTTAAAAAAGCATATGTTTCGAGTAAAACTCCCAAAGATGCATTATTTCAGGCATTATTAGCCATTTTCCATGTGTGGTGTAGGAGTTATGTTTAAATAACTGTCCTATTGAGTGTTACAGTATACAGTCATATTGAGTAATACCTCATTTTTGTATTTGCAAACCATAGAAAAACAACTGTATCTAGTAAAACTCACATGTATTCAATATCACAGGCATTTTTAGACACTTTGCACGTTTGGATTAGGAATTATGTTGGAATACATTTTTATTGCTTTATTCGCATTATCTCAGGATTCTAAGTACATTACTGTCAAATTGAGTAAAACATTACTTTTTGTTTTTGCAAACGGTACCAAATGTTTTTTTTTCAGGAAAACTCTCAAAGATGCATTTCTTCAGGCATTATTAGACATATTGCATGTGTATTTTTGGAGTTATGTTTCATAAACTGACATTTTGAGTTTGACCAATATGAGGCCAGTAAAACCTGATTTTTGTATTTTTGAACCTTTCCAAAATACCTGATTCAGGTCAAACTCACATAAATTCAATATTACAGGCTTTTTTAGACAAATTTCATGTTTGGTTTTGGAGTTATGATTATAAACCTTTCATATTTATATTGACAGTCACACTGTTATATTGAATAAAAAAACTAACTTGTGTCTTTAGAAACCTTACAAAAGATCATTTTTCTAGTACTACTAACAAAAATACATATCTCTAGGCATTATTAGCCATTTTGCATGTGTTGTTTAGAAGTTATGTTTGAATACATTTTTATTGCTTTTTTCGCATTATCTCAGGATTCTAAGAACATTATAGTCATATTGAGTAAAAAACTACTTTTTGCATTTGCAAGATTTAAAAAAGCATATGTTTCGAGTAAAACTCCCAAAGATGCATTATTTCAGGCATTATTAGCCATTTTCCATGTGTGGTGTAGGAGTTATGTTTAAATAACTGTCCTATTGAGTGTTACAGTATACAGTCATATTGAGTAATACCTCATTTTTGTATTTGCAAACCATAGAAAAACAACTGTATTTAGTAAAACTCACATGTATTCAATATCACAGGCATTTTTAGACACTTTGCACGTTTGGATTAGGAATTATGTTGGAATACATTTTTATTGCTTTATTCGCATTATCTCAGGATTCTAAGTACATTACTGTCAAATTGAGTAAAACATTACTTTTTGTTTTTGCAAACGGTACCAAATGTTTTTTTTCAGGGAAACTCTCAAAGATGCATTTCTTCAGGCATTATTAGACATATTGCATGTGTATTTTTGGAGTTATGTTTCATAAACTGACATTTTGAGTTTGACCAATATGAGGCCAGTAAAACCAGATTTTTGTATTTTTGAACCTTTCCAAAATACCTGATTCAGGTCAAACTCACATAAATTCAATATTACAGGCTTTTTTAGACAAATTTCATGTTTGGTTTTGGAGTTATGATTATAAACCTTTCATATTTAGGTTGACAGTCACACTGTTATATTGAAAAAAAAAAAACTAACTTGTGTCTTTAGAAACCTTACAAAAGATCATTTTTCTAGTACTACTAACAAAAATACATATCCCTAGGCATTATTAGCCATTTTGCATGTGTTGTTTAGAAGTTATGTTTGAATACATTTTTATTGCTTTTTTCGCATTATCTCAGGATTCTAAGAACATTATAGTCATATTGAGTAAAAAACAACTTTTTGCATTTGCAAGATTTAAAAAAAGCATATGTTTCGAGTAAAACTCCCAAAGATGCATTATTTCAGGCATTATTAGCCATTTTCCATGTGTGGTGTAGGAGTTATGTTTAAATAACTGTCATATTGAGTGTTACAGTATACAGTATTATTGAGTAATACCTCATTTTTGTATTTGCAAACTATAGAAAAAACAACTGCATCTAGTAAAACTCACATGTATTCAATATCACAGGCATTTTTAGACACTTTGCACGTTTGGATTAGGAATTATGTTGGAATACATTTTTATTGCTTTATTCGCATTATCTCAGGATTCTAAGTACATTACTGTCAAATTGAGTAAAACATTACTTTTTGTTTTTGCAAACGGTACCAAATGTTTTTTTTTTTTCAGGAAAACTCTCAAAGATGCATTTCTTCAGGCATTATTAGACATATTGCATGTGTATTTTTGGAGTTATGTTTCATAAACTGACATTTTGAGTTAGACCAATATGAGGCCAGTAAAACCTGATTTTTGTATTTTTGAACCTTTCCAAAATACCTGATTCAGGTCAAACTCACATAAATTCAATATTACAGGCTTTTTTAGACAAATTTCATGTTTGGTTTTGGAGTTATGATTATAGACCTTTCATATTTAGGTTGACAGTCACACTGTTATATTGAATAAAAAAACTAACTTGTGTCTTTAGAAACCTTACAAAAGATATTTTTTCTAGTACTACTAACAAAAATACATATCTCTAGGCATTATTAGCCATTTTGCATGTGTTGTTTAGAAGTTATGTTTGAATACATTTTTATTGCTTTTTTCGCATTATCTCAGGATTCTAAGAACATTATAGTCATATTGAGTAAAAAACTACTTTTTGCATTTGCAAGATTTAAAAAAGCACATGTTTCGAGTAAAACTCCCAAAGATGCATTATTTCAGGCATTATTAGCCATTTTCCATGTGTGGTGTAGGAGTTATGTTTAAATAACTGTCCTATTGAGTGTTACAGTATACAGTCATATTGAGTAATACCTCATTTTTGTATTTGCAAACCATAGAAAAACAACTGTATCTAGTAAAACTCACATGTATTCAATATCACAGGCATTTTTAGACACTTTGCACGTTTGGATTAGGAATTATGTTGGAATACATTTTTATTGCTTTATTCGCATTATCTCAGGATTCTAAGTACATTACTGTCAAATTGAGTAAAACATTACTTTTTGTTTTGCAAACGGTACCAAATGTTTTTTTTCAGGGAAACTCTCAAAGATGCATTTCTTCAGGCATTATTAGACTTATTGCATATGTATTTTTGGAGTTATGTTTCATAAACTGACATTTGAGTTTGACCAATATGAGGCCAGTAAAACCTGATTTTTGTATTTTTGAACCTTTCCAAAATACCTGATTCAGGTCAAACTCACATAAATTCAATATTACAGGCTTTTTTAGACAAAGTTCATGTTTGGTTTTGGAGTTATGATTATAAACCTTTCATATTTAGGTTGACAGTCACACTGTTATATTGAAAAAAAAACTAACTTGTGTCTTTAGAAACCTTACAAAAGATCATTTTTCTAGTACTACTAACAAAAATACATATCTCTAGCATGATTAGCCATTTTGCATGTGTTGTTTAGAAGTTATGTTTGAATACATTTTTATTGCTTTTTCGCATTATCTCAGGATTCTAAGAACATTATAGTCACATTGATTAAAAAACTACTTTTTGCATTTGCAAGATTTAAAAAAGCATATGTTTCGAGTAAAACTCCCAAAGATGCATTATTTCAGGCATTATTAGCCATTTTCCATGTGTGGTGTAGGAGTTATGTTTAAATAACTGTCCTATTGAGTGTTACAGTATACAGTCATATTGAGTAATACCTCATTTTTGTATTTGCAAACCATAGAAAAACAACTGTATCTAGTAAAACTCACATGTATTCAATATCACAGGCATTTTTAGACACTTTGCACGTTTGGATTAGGAATTATGTTGGAATACATTTTTATTGCTTTATTCGCATTATCTCAGGATTCTAAGTACATTACTGTCAAATTGAGTAAAACATTACTTTTTGTTTTTGCAAACGGTACCAAATGTTTTTTTTTCAGGGAAACTCTCAAAGATGCATTTCTTCAGGTATTATTAGACATATTGCATGTGTATTTTTGGAGTTATGTTTCATAAACTGACATTTTGAGTTTGACCAATATGAGGCCAGTAAAACCTGATTTTTGTATTTTTGAACCTTTCCAAAATACCTGATTCAGGTCAAACTCACATAAATTCAATATTACAGGCTTTTTTAGACAAATTTCATGTTTGGTTTTGGAGTTATGATTATAAACCTTTCATATTTAAGTTGACAGTCACTCTGTCATATTGAAAAAAAAAACTAACTTGTGTCTTTAGAAACCTTACAAAAGATAATTTTTCTAGTACTACTAACAAAAATACATATCTCTAGGCATTATTAGCCATTTTGCATGCGTTGTTTAGAAGTTATGTTTGAATACATTTTTATTGCTTTTTTCGCATTATCTCAGGATTCTAAGAACATTATAGTCATATTGAGTAAAAAACTACTTTTTGCATTTGCAAGATTTAAAAAAGCATATGTTTCGAGTAAAACTCCCAAAGATGCATTATTTCAGGCATTATTAGCCATTTTCCATGTGTGGTGTAGGAGTTATGTTTAAATAACTGTCCTATTGAGTGTTACAGTATACAGTCATATTGAGTAATACCTCATTTTTGTATTTGCAAACCATAGAAAAACAACTGTATTTAGTAAAACTCACATGTATTCAATATCACAGGCATTTTTAGACACTTTGCACGTTTGGATTAGGAATTATGTTGGAATACATTTTTATTGCTTTATTCGCATTATCTCAGGATTCTAAGTACATTACTGTCAAATTGAGTAAAACATTACTTTTTGTTTTTGCAAACGGTACCAAATGTTTTTTTTTTCAGGGAAACTCTCAAAGATGCATTTATTCAGGCATTATTAGACATATTGCATGTGTATTTTTGGAGTTATGTTTCATAAACTGACATTTTGAGTTTGACCAATATGAGGCCAGTAAAACCAGATTTTTGTATTTTTGAACCTTTCCAAAATACCTGATTCAGGTCAAACTCACATAAATTCAATATTACAGGCTTTTTTAGACAAATTTCATGTTTGGTTTTGGAGTTATGATTATAAACCTTTCATATTTAGGTTGACAGTCACACTGTTATATTGAAAAAAAACTAACTTGTGGCTTTAGAAACCTTACAAAAGATCATTTTTCTAGTACTACTAACAAAAATACATATCTCTAGGCATTATTAGCCATTTTGCATGTGTTGTTTAGAAGTTATGTTTGAATACATTTTTATTGCTTTTTTCGCATTATCTCAGGATTCTAAGAACATTATAGTCATATTGAGAAAAAACTACTTTTTGCATTTGCAAGATTTAAAAAAGCATATGTTTCGAGTAAAACTCCCAAAGATGCATTATTTCAGGCATTATTAGCCATTTTCCATGTGTGGTGTAGGAGTTATGTTTAAATAACTCTCATATTGAGTGTTACAGTATACAGTCATATTGAGTAATACCTCATTTTTGTATTTGCAAACCATAGAAAAACAACTGTATCTAGTAAAACTCACATGTATTCAATATCACAGGCATTTTTAGACACTTTGCACGTTTGGATTAGGAATTATGTTGGAATACATTTTTATTGCTTTATTCGCATTATCTCAGGATTCTAAGAACATTATAGTCATATTGAGTAAAAAACTACTTTTTGCATTTGCAAGATTTAAAAAAGCACATGTTTCGAGTAAAACTCCCAAAGATGCATTATTTCAGGCATTATTAGCCATTTTCCATGTGTGGTGTAGGAGTTATGTTTAAATAACTGTCCTATTGAGTGTTACAGTATACAGTCATATTGAGTAATACCTCATTTTTGTATTTGCAAACCATAGAAAAACAACTGTATCTAGTAAAACTCACATGTATTCAATATCACAGGCATTTTTAGACACTTTGCACGTTTGGATTAGGAATTATGTTGGAATACATTTTTATTGCTTTATTCGCATTATCTCAGGATTCTAAGTACATTACTGTCAAATTGAGTAAAACATTACTTTTTGTTTTTGCAAACGGTACCAAATGTTTTTTTTTCAGGGAAACTCTCAAAGATGTATTTCTTCAGGC
>NW_026907287.1:40000-44244 GCF_033978795.1 Nerophis ophidion | reverse complement strand
AATCCCTCCCTTTGCTCGTAAGGCCAATTTTCCTCCGGATTTACTCTCTATAGACCCCAAGGAAAAAAATACCCGACCGGCGTCCATTTTTGACATCGGTCTCCGATCTAGGGCACGCGGGCCGAAAGCGGTACGCCGGTTCCGAAATCCGGCCCCCGCATTTTTTGGGTATTTTTTGAAAAAAATGGCATTTTTGGGACCGGGGGGACTTGCTGGACTCAGTCCCGGGTGCGGATTTTGAAAACGTTGAGGACTTTTGGATTTTCCCCCAGCTTTTCTCCCCCACTTGCAGTTTGACTTTGCGGGGTGCGTTACGGCTGTGCCGGGCGTCCCTGGACTCGGGTGGCCAGCTGCGGGGCTGGTGGGGGACTGATTTTTGAACACTTTGAGGACTTTTGGCTACTATGCCAGCTTTTCTCCCCCACTTGCAGTGTGACTTTGCGGGCCTTGTTACGGAGGTGCCGGGCTTCCCTGGACTCGGGTGGCCAGCTGCGGGACTCGTGGGACTGATTTTGGAACACTTTGAGGACATTTAACTTCTTTCCCAGCTTTTTTCCCCTCCACTTCCAGTTTGACTTTGCGGGGTGCGTTATGGACGTGCTGGGCATCCCGGAACTCGGGCGGCCGGCTGCGGGACATTTTGCCCTCCTCCAAACCCCAGCCCTCTTTGTTTATCATGCCTATTTTCTGCTGGACACACACCCTCTCTTTTGAGCTGCCTCTTTTTTTAAATTTGGATATGATTTATTGATGAATGGATTTGTTTTCCCCTTTTTAAATGATGGTTGGTGTCTATCTTTTTAATACTTGCTTCTGGCTGCAGCCGAGACTTACAGTGTGATGCATCCAACCCCAACCCTGGTTTTTGTTTCCCTTAAAAACTTGGGGAAATGGACAGCTTTTTGGGGGGGCACTTCCAGCAAATGGAGGGACCTATTTGGAATTCCCCACTCGGGTGGAGATCCACGGCGAGCCGGCCTTCCTAAAGGGACAGCAACATGGACACTCTGCCATCATTGCAGCTTCTTTTTTTTTGGGGGGCACTCTGTCATATTTCCAGCTTTTTTTCGTGCTGACTTCCAGCAAATAGAGGGACCTGTTTTGAATTCCCTACCCGGGTGTAGATCCACGGCAAGCCGGCCTTCTTCAAGGGACAGGCACCCCCCTGTCCCTTGACACCTGCTTCCCTCCTCGGCGTCACCGAAATCCCACAAAATGACTCAAAATAGGGCCCCAAATGACATCACTCGGTCCGGTTCTTTGGGTCTCACTCGGGGGCTTCTTTGACTCTGGAAGGCATGGTGAACCAAAAGTAGACACTTGGAAAAAATCCCCACTTTACAAGTTGACACTTTGAAAAAAAATCCCGACTATATAAGTTGACACTTGGAAAAAATCCCCACTTTATAAGTTGACACTTGGAAAAAATCCCGACTTTATAAGTTGACACTTAGAAAAAATCCCCACTTTATAAGTTGACACTTAGAAAAAATCCCGACTTTATAAGTTGACACTTAGAAAAAATCCCCACTTTATTTTGGAAGGGTTGGTACACCAAAAGTGGACACTTAGAAAAAATCCCCACTTTATTTTGGAAAGGTTGGTACACCAAAAGTGGACACTTAGAAAAAATCCCCACTTTATTTTGGAAAGGTTGGTACACCAAAAGTGGACACTTAGAAAAAATCCCGACTTTGACTTTCGCAGGTCTATTACACTAAAAGTTGACACTCTGTCATATTTCCAGCTTTTTTTTGTGCTGACTTCCAGCAGATAGAGGGACCTATTTTGAATTCCCTACCCTGGTGCAGAACCACGGCAAGCCGGCCTTCCTAAAGGCACAGGCACATGGACACTCTGCCATAAGTGCAGCTTTTTCTTCTAAGGGTGCAGCGGCGGCGGAAGTCCACCGGAGGGCTCCAAATCCCCGCTTTCCTTTTTAGGCTTAAAGTGGCTTTTCCCTCCTTAAAAACTTGGGGAAATGGACAGCTTTTTGGGGGGGCACTTCCAGCAAATAGAGGGACCTATTTGGAATTCCCCACCCGGGTGGAGATCCACGGCAAGCCGGCCTTCTTAAAGGGACAGGCACATGGACACTCTGCCATCATTGCAGCTTCTTCTTTTTTTTTTTCCCCTGTCATATTTCCAGCTTTTTTGTGCTGACTTCCAGCAAATAGAGGGACCTATTTTGAATTCCCTACCCGGGTGTAGATCCACGGCAAGCCGGCCTTCTTAAAGGGACAGGCACCCTCCCTCCCGGAACACCTGCTTCCCTCCTCGGCGTCACCGAAATCCCACAAAATGACTCAAAATAGGGCCCCAAATGACATCACTCGGTCCGGTTTTTTGGGTCTCACTCGGGGGCTTCTTTGACTCTGGAAGGCATGGTGAACCAAAAGTGGACACTTGGAAAAAAATCCCCACTTTATAAGTTGACACTTAGAAAAAAATCCCGACTATATAAGTTGACACTTAGAAAAAATCCCGACTATATAAGTTGACACTTAGAAAAAATCCCCACTTTATTTTGGAAGTGTTGGTACACCAAAAGTTGACACTTAGAAAAAATCCCGACTTTATTTTGGAAGGGTTGGTACACCAAAAGTTGACACTTAGAAAAAATCCCGACTTTATTTTGGAAGGGTTGGTACACCAAAAGTTGACACTTAGAAAAAATCCCAACTTTTACACTTAGAAAAAATCCAGCTTTTTGTTGCTGACTTCCATTAAATAGAGGGACTTTTTCCATGTTTCTTAACCGGGTGTCGATCCAAGGCGGGTGGGCCTTCTGGAAGCGACACCCTCCTAGATACTCTGTCATATTTGCAGCTTTTTGTTGCTGACTTCCATTAAATAGAGGGACTTTTTTCATTTTTCTTAACCGGGTGTCGATCCAAGGCAGGTGGGCCTTCTGGAAGCGACACCCTCCTTGACACTTAGAAAAAAATCCAGCTTTTTGTTGCCGACTTCCATTAAATAGAGGGACTTTTTTCATTTTTCTTAACCGGGTGTCGATCCAAGGCAGGTGGGCCTTCTGGAAGCGACACCCTCCTTGACACTTAGAAAAAATCCAGCTTTTTGTTGCTGACTTCCATTAAATAGAGGGACTTTTTCCATGTTTCTTAGCCGGGTGTCGATCCAAGGCAGGTGGGCCTTCTGGAAGCAACACCCTCCTTGACACTTAGAAAAAATCCAGCTTTTTGTTGCTGACTTCCATCAAATAGAGGGACTTTTTTCATTTTTCTTAACCGGGTGGTGATCCAAGGCGGGTGGGCCTTCTGGAAGCGACACCCTCCTTGACACTTAGAAAAAATCCAGCTTTTTGTTGCTGACTTCCATCAAATAGAGGGACTTTTTCCATGTTTCTTAGCCGGGTGTCGATCCAAGGCAGGTGGGCCTTCTGGAAGCAACACCCTCCTTGACACTTAGAAAAAATCCAGCTTTTTGTTGCTGACTTCCATCAAATAGAGGGACTTTTTTCATTTTTCTTAACCGGGTGTCGATCCAAGGCAGGTGGGCCTTCTGGAAGCGACACCCTCCTTGACACTTAGAAAAATTCCAGCTTTTTGTTGCTGACTTCCATCAAATAGAGGGACTTTTTTCATTTTTCTTAACCGGGTGTCGATCCAAGGCAGGTGGGCCTTCTGGAAGCGACACCCTCCTTGACACTTAGAAAAAATCCAGCTTTTTGTTGCTGACTTCCATCAAATAGAGCGACTTTTTTCATTTTTCTTAACCGGGTGTCGATCCAAGGCAGGTGGGCCTTCTGGAAGCGACACCCTCCTTGACACTTAGAAAAAATCCAGCTTTTTGTTGCTGACTTCCATCAAATAGAGCGACTTTTTTCATTTTTCTTAACCGGGTGTCGATCCAAGGCGGGTGGGCCTTCTGGAAGCGACCCTCTCCTTGACACTTAGAAAAAATCCAGCTTTTTGTTGCTGACTTCCATTAACTAGAGGGACTTTTTTCATTTTTCTTAACCGGGTGGTGATCCAAGGCGGGTGGGCCTTCTGGAAGCGACACCCTCCTTGACACTTAGAAAAAATCCAGCTTTTTGTTGCTGACTTCCATCAAATAGAGGGACTTTTTCCATGTTTCTTAGCCGGGTGTCGATCCAAGGCAGGTGGGCCTTCTGGAAGCGACACCCTCCTTGACACTTAGAAAAAATCCAGCTTTTTGTAGCTGACTTCCATCAAATAGAGGGACTTTTTCCATGTTTCTTAACCGGGTGTCGATCCAAGGCA
>NW_026907287.1:20000-27500 GCF_033978795.1 Nerophis ophidion | reverse complement strand
AGGCGGCCACGCATGTCCGCGTGAGCCCCTGTCGCTCAGAGCCTGGAAGAACCATTCGAAAAAAGAACCATCGAAAAGAGGGGGAAAATCCAACTTTTGAGTCCCAAAATAGCTCACTTTGACTCGGACACATTTCCTGCCAATTCGGCCTGTCTAAGCCTGGCGCACCTACTAACGTGATGGGGGTGTTTTGGTAGACCTGGTAAAAACAGGGAAAATCGAAAGAGGCTTAAAGTAGGCTAGAACTCAAGCCTCTCTCGTTGTTGGACTTAGAAAAAATCCGGCTCGAAAAATAAATCCCATTGAAATGCATTGGGCTTGGCGCTGGGATTTTTTTCTAAGTATGTGAACGAAAGAGGCTAAGGAGGCTGGAAGTTAGGCCTCTCTCGTTGTTGGACTTAGAAAAAATCCACTTTTTTTGGCTGGGATTTTTTCTAAGTGTCACATGGAAGAGGCTAAACAGGCTGGAGGCCAGGCCTCTCTCGTTGTTGGACTTAGAAAAAATCCCAAAAGTGGACACTCTGACAAAATCACGCATGTTGACACTTAGGCAAAAAATCCAACTTTTGCTCCACGGAAGAAAGAGGCTAAGGAGGCTGGAACTTAGGCCTCTCTCGTTGTTGGACTTTGAAAAAATCCACTTTTTTTGCACGGGATTTTTTCCAAGTGTCTCATGGAAGAGGCTAGACAGGCTGGAGGCCAGGCCTCTCTCGTTGTTGGACTTAGAAAAAATCCCAAAAGTGGACACTCTGACAAAATCACGCATGTTGACACTTTGGCAAAAAAGCCAACTTTTTTGGACTTGGCCCGGCTTTTCTTCCATTTGTGCCCCACTTGGGCTGGTTCACTCCTGGGTATCTTTTGGTCATTCCCGGGGGCCCCGGAGCTCGCGCAGCTCGCTGCGGGACTTCTGGAACTCCATCCTGGGTAGGATTTTTAAACAATTTCGGACCTTTTTCCAACTTTTTCTCAAATTGTCCCCCACTTTGGCTGGTTCACTCCTGGGTATCTTTTGGTCATTCCCGGGGGTCCCGGAGCTCGCGCAGCTCGCTGCGGGACTTCTGGAACTCCATCCTGGGTAGGATTTTTAAACAATTTCGGCCCTTTTTCCAACTTTTTCTCAAATTGTCCCCCACTTTGGCTGGTTCACTCCTGGGTATCTTTTGGTCATTCCCGGGGGCCCCGGAGCTCGCGCAGCTCGCTGCGGGACTTCTGGAACTCCATCCTGGGTAGGATTTTTAATCAATTTCGGACCTTTTTCCAACTTTTTCTCAAATTGTCCCCCACTTTCGCTGGTTCACTTCTGGGTGCCTTTTGGTCATTCCCGGGGGTCCCGGAGCTCGCGCAGCTCGCTGCGGGACTTCTGGAACTCCATCCTGGGTAGGATTTTTAAACAATTTCGGACCTTTTTCCAACTTTTTCTCAAATTGTCCCCCACTTTTGATGGTTCACTTCTGGGTGCCTTTTGGTCATTCCCGGTGTTCCCGCGGCTCGCGCAGCTCGCTGCGGGGCTTCTGGAACTCCATCCTGGGTAGGATTTTTACTCAATTTCGGACCTTTTTCCAACTTTTTCTCAAATTGTCCCCCACTTTTGATGGTTCACTTCTGGGTGCCTTTTGGTCATTCCCGGTGTTCCCGCGGCTCGCGCAGCTCGCTGCGGGGCTTCTGGAACTCCATCCTGGGTAGGATTTTTAATCAATTTCGGACCTTTTTCCAACTTTTTCTCAAATTGTCCCCCACTTTCGCTGGTTCGCTTCTGGGTGCCTTTTGGTCATTCCCGGTGTTCCTGCGGCTCGTGCAGCTCGCTGCGGGACTTGTGGAACTCTACCCTGGGTGGGATCATATGATTTTCAACCCATTTTGGACCTTTTTCCGACTTTCCCTCCATTTCCCTCCCACTTTCGATGGTCCACTCCTGGGTGTCTTTTGGTCATTCCCGGGACCCGGGAAGCCTCGGGCCTGCGGCGGGACTTGTGGATCTCCATGCTGGGCATGATTTTATGAGTTTTCTGGACTTTCTCTTCCCCGGGACCCGGGAGGCAGGCGGCTGGACGTTATGCCCCCTAAAATCCCTCCCTTTGCTCGTAAGGCCAATTTTCCTCCGGATTTACTCTCTATAGACCCCAAGGAAAAAAATACCCGACCGGCGTCCATTTTTGACATCGGTCTCCGATCTAGGGCACGCGGGCCGAAAGCGGTACGCCGGTTCCGAAATCCGGCCCCCGCATTTTTTGGGTATTTTTTGAAAAAAATGGCATTTTTGGGACCGGGGGGACTTGCTGGACTCAGTCCCGGGTGCGGATTTTGAAAACGTTGAGGACTTTTGGATTTTCCCCCAGCTTTTCTCCCCCACTTGCAGTTTGACTTTGCGGGGTGCGTTACGGCTGTGCCGGGCGTCCCTGGACTCGGGTGGCCAGCTGCGGGGCTGGTGGGGGACTGATTTTTGAACACTTTGAGGACTTTTGGCTACTATGCCAGCTTTTCTCCCCCACTTGCAGTGTGACTTTGCGGGCCTTGTTACGGAGGTGCCGGGCTTCCCTGGACTCGGGTGGCCAGCTGCGGGACTCGTGGGACTGATTTTGGAACACTTTGAGGACATTTAACTTCTTTCCCAGCTTTTTTCCCCTCCACTTCCAGTTTGACTTTGCGGGGTGCGTTATGGACGTGCTGGGCATCCCGGAACTCGGGCGGCCGGCTGCGGGACATTTTGCCCTCCTCCAAACCCCAGCCCTCTTTGTTTATCATGCCTATTTTCTGCTGGACACACACCCTCTCTTTTGAGCTGCCTCTTTTTTTAAATTTGGATATGATTTATTGATGAATGGATTTGTTTTCCCCTTTTTAAATGATGGTTGGTGTCTATCTTTTTAATACTTGCTTCTGGCTGCAGCCGAGACTTACAGTGTGATGCATCCAACCCCAACCCTGGTTTTTGTTTCCCTTAAAAACTTGGGGAAATGGACAGCTTTTTGGGGGGGCACTTCCAGCAAATGGAGGGACCTATTTGGAATTCCCCACTCGGGTGGAGATCCACGGCGAGCCGGCCTTCCTAAAGGGACAGCAACATGGACACTCTGCCATCATTGCAGCTTCTTTTTTTTTGGGGGGCACTCTGTCATATTTCCAGCTTTTTTTCGTGCTGACTTCCAGCAAATAGAGGGACCTGTTTTGAATTCCCTACCCGGGTGTAGATCCACGGCAAGCCGGCCTTCTTCAAGGGACAGGCACCCCCCTGTCCCTTGACACCTGCTTCCCTCCTCGGCGTCACCGAAATCCCACAAAATGACTCAAAATAGGGCCCCAAATGACATCACTCGGTCCGGTTCTTTGGGTCTCACTCGGGGGCTTCTTTGACTCTGGAAGGCATGGTGAACCAAAAGTAGACACTTGGAAAAAATCCCCACTTTACAAGTTGACACTTTGAAAAAAAATCCCGACTATATAAGTTGACACTTGGAAAAAATCCCCACTTTATAAGTTGACACTTGGAAAAAATCCCGACTTTATAAGTTGACACTTAGAAAAAATCCCCACTTTATAAGTTGACACTTAGAAAAAATCCCGACTTTATAAGTTGACACTTAGAAAAAATCCCCACTTTATTTTGGAAGGGTTGGTACACCAAAAGTGGACACTTAGAAAAAATCCCCACTTTATTTTGGAAAGGTTGGTACACCAAAAGTGGACACTTAGAAAAAATCCCCACTTTATTTTGGAAAGGTTGGTACACCAAAAGTGGACACTTAGAAAAAATCCCGACTTTGACTTTCGCAGGTCTATTACACTAAAAGTTGACACTCTGTCATATTTCCAGCTTTTTTTTGTGCTGACTTCCAGCAGATAGAGGGACCTATTTTGAATTCCCTACCCTGGTGCAGAACCACGGCAAGCCGGCCTTCCTAAAGGCACAGGCACATGGACACTCTGCCATAAGTGCAGCTTTTTCTTCTAAGGGTGCAGCGGCGGCGGAAGTCCACCGGAGGGCTCCAAATCCCCGCTTTCCTTTTTAGGCTTAAAGTGGCTTTTCCCTCCTTAAAAACTTGGGGAAATGGACAGCTTTTTGGGGGGGCACTTCCAGCAAATAGAGGGACCTATTTGGAATTCCCCACCCGGGTGGAGATCCACGGCAAGCCGGCCTTCTTAAAGGGACAGGCACATGGACACTCTGCCATCATTGCAGCTTCTTCTTTTTTTTTTTCCCCTGTCATATTTCCAGCTTTTTTGTGCTGACTTCCAGCAAATAGAGGGACCTATTTTGAATTCCCTACCCGGGTGTAGATCCACGGCAAGCCGGCCTTCTTAAAGGGACAGGCACCCTCCCTCCCGGAACACCTGCTTCCCTCCTCGGCGTCACCGAAATCCCACAAAATGACTCAAAATAGGGCCCCAAATGACATCACTCGGTCCGGTTTTTTGGGTCTCACTCGGGGGCTTCTTTGACTCTGGAAGGCATGGTGAACCAAAAGTGGACACTTGGAAAAAAATCCCCACTTTATAAGTTGACACTTAGAAAAAAATCCCGACTATATAAGTTGACACTTAGAAAAAATCCCGACTATATAAGTTGACACTTAGAAAAAATCCCCACTTTATTTTGGAAGTGTTGGTACACCAAAAGTTGACACTTAGAAAAAATCCCGACTTTATTTTGGAAGGGTTGGTACACCAAAAGTTGACACTTAGAAAAAATCCCGACTTTATTTTGGAAGGGTTGGTACACCAAAAGTTGACACTTAGAAAAAATCCCAACTTTTACACTTAGAAAAAATCCAGCTTTTTGTTGCTGACTTCCATTAAATAGAGGGACTTTTTCCATGTTTCTTAACCGGGTGTCGATCCAAGGCGGGTGGGCCTTCTGGAAGCGACACCCTCCTAGATACTCTGTCATATTTGCAGCTTTTTGTTGCTGACTTCCATTAAATAGAGGGACTTTTTTCATTTTTCTTAACCGGGTGTCGATCCAAGGCAGGTGGGCCTTCTGGAAGCGACACCCTCCTTGACACTTAGAAAAAAATCCAGCTTTTTGTTGCCGACTTCCATTAAATAGAGGGACTTTTTTCATTTTTCTTAACCGGGTGTCGATCCAAGGCAGGTGGGCCTTCTGGAAGCGACACCCTCCTTGACACTTAGAAAAAATCCAGCTTTTTGTTGCTGACTTCCATTAAATAGAGGGACTTTTTCCATGTTTCTTAGCCGGGTGTCGATCCAAGGCAGGTGGGCCTTCTGGAAGCAACACCCTCCTTGACACTTAGAAAAAATCCAGCTTTTTGTTGCTGACTTCCATCAAATAGAGGGACTTTTTTCATTTTTCTTAACCGGGTGGTGATCCAAGGCGGGTGGGCCTTCTGGAAGCGACACCCTCCTTGACACTTAGAAAAAATCCAGCTTTTTGTTGCTGACTTCCATCAAATAGAGGGACTTTTTCCATGTTTCTTAGCCGGGTGTCGATCCAAGGCAGGTGGGCCTTCTGGAAGCAACACCCTCCTTGACACTTAGAAAAAATCCAGCTTTTTGTTGCTGACTTCCATCAAATAGAGGGACTTTTTTCATTTTTCTTAACCGGGTGTCGATCCAAGGCAGGTGGGCCTTCTGGAAGCGACACCCTCCTTGACACTTAGAAAAATTCCAGCTTTTTGTTGCTGACTTCCATCAAATAGAGGGACTTTTTTCATTTTTCTTAACCGGGTGTCGATCCAAGGCAGGTGGGCCTTCTGGAAGCGACACCCTCCTTGACACTTAGAAAAAATCCAGCTTTTTGTTGCTGACTTCCATCAAATAGAGCGACTTTTTTCATTTTTCTTAACCGGGTGTCGATCCAAGGCAGGTGGGCCTTCTGGAAGCGACACCCTCCTTGACACTTAGAAAAAATCCAGCTTTTTGTTGCTGACTTCCATCAAATAGAGCGACTTTTTTCATTTTTCTTAACCGGGTGTCGATCCAAGGCGGGTGGGCCTTCTGGAAGCGACCCTCTCCTTGACACTTAGAAAAAATCCAGCTTTTTGTTGCTGACTTCCATTAACTAGAGGGACTTTTTTCATTTTTCTTAACCGGGTGGTGATCCAAGGCGGGTGGGCCTTCTGGAAGCGACACCCTCCTTGACACTTAGAAAAAATCCAGCTTTTTGTTGCTGACTTCCATCAAATAGAGGGACTTTTTCCATGTTTCTTAGCCGGGTGTCGATCCAAGGCAGGTGGGCCTTCTGGAAGCGACACCCTCCTTGACACTTAGAAAAAATCCAGCTTTTTGTAGCTGACTTCCATCAAATAGAGGGACTTTTTCCATGTTTCTTAACCGGGTGTCGATCCAAGGCAGGTGGGCCTTCTGGAAGCGACCCTCTCCTTGACACTTAGAAAAAATCCAGCTTTTTGTTGCTGACTTCCATCAAATAGAGGGACTTTTTCCATGTTTCTTAACCGGGTGTCGATCCAAGGCAGGTGGGCCTTCTGGAAGCGACACCCTCCTTGACACTTAGAAAAAATCCAGCTTTTTGTTGCTGACTTCCATCAAATAGAGGGACTTTTTTCATTTTTCTTAACCGGGTGGTGATCCAAGGCGGGTGGGCCTTCTGGAAGCGACACCCTCCTTGACACTTAGAAAAAATCCAGCTTTTTGTTGCTGACTTCCATCAAATAGAGGGACCTATTTGGAATTCCCCACCCGGGTGGAGATCCACGGCAAGCCGGCTTTCCTAAAGGGACAGGCACATGGACACTATTCGCAGCTTCTTTTTTTTTGGCACTGACTTCCAGCTAAGGGTGCAGCGGCGGCGGAAGTCCACCGGAGGGCTCCAAATCCCCGCTTTCCTTTTTAGGCTTAAAGTTGCCTTTCCCTCTTTAGAGCCTTGGGCAAATGTACAGCTCTATTTTGTGCTGACTTCCAGCAAAAAGAGGGACATACTTCCAGCAAAAAGAGGGACATATTTTGAAATCCCCACCCGGGGGGAGATCCACGGCAAGCCGGCCTTCTTAAAGGGACAGGCACCCCCCTCCCGGAACACCTGCTTCGCTCCTCGGCGTCACCGAAATCCCACAAAATGACTCAAAATAGGGCCCCAAATGACATCACTCGGCCCGGTTGTTTAGGTCTCACTCTGGGGCTTCTATGACCCTGGAGGGCATGGTACAGCAAAAGTGGACACTTAGAAAAAATCCCGACTTTTAAAAGTTGACACTTAGAAAAAATCCCGACTTTTAAAAGTTGACACTTAGAAAAAATCCCGACTTTATTTTGGAAGGGTTGGTACGCGAAAAGTTGACACTTAGAAAAAATCCCGACTTTGTTTTGGAAGGGTTGGTACTCCAAAAGTTGACACTTAGAAAAAATCCCGACTTTGTTTTGGAAGGGTTGGTACTCCAAAAGTTGACACTTAGAAAAAATCCCGACTTTGTTTTGGAAGGGTTGGTACTCCAAAAGTTGACACTTAGAAAAAATCCCGACTTTGTTTTGGAAGGGTTGGTACTCCAAAAGTTGACACTTAGAAAAAATCCCGACTTTGTTTTG
>NW_026907287.1:0-10000 GCF_033978795.1 Nerophis ophidion | reverse complement strand
CCCCTGTCGCTCGAGTCCTGGAAGTCCTTAAGAAAGAGGCTGGTCTGAAATCAGGTCGAAAAAATTTTTATGTTTGTCCATCCATGGTTTAAATGTCCCGAAATGTGTCCGGGATAGCGCCCCCTGGCCGGGCGCGCACTCAGGACCGAGCCCCTGTCGCTCGAGTCCTGGAAGTCCTTAAGAAAGAGGCTGGTCTGAAATCAGGTCGAAAAAATTTTTATGTTTGTTCTTCCAGGGTGTCCATGTCCCTAAATGTGTCCGAGATAGCGCCCCCTAGGCGGCCACGCATGTCCGCGTGAGCCCCTGTCGCTCAGAGCCTGGAAGAACCATTCGAAAAAAGAACCATCGAAAAGAGGGGGAAAATCCAACTTTTGAGTCCCAAAATAGCTCACTTTGACTCGGACACATTTCCTGCCAATTCGGCCTGTCTAAGCCTGGCGCACCTACTAACGTGATGGGGGTGTTTTGGTAGACCTGGTAAAAACAGGGAAAATCGAAAGAGGCTTAAAGTAGGCTAGAACTCAAGCCTCTCTCGTTGTTGGACTTAGAAAAAATCCGGCTCGAAAAATAAATCCCATTGAAATGCATTGGGCTTGGCGCTGGGATTTTTTTCTAAGTATGTGAACGAAAGAGGCTAAGGAGGCTGGAAGTTAGGCCTCTCTCGTTGTTGGACTTAGAAAAAATCCACTTTTTTTGGCTGGGATTTTTTCTAAGTGTCACATGGAAGAGGCTAAACAGGCTGGAGGCCAGGCCTCTCTCGTTGTTGGACTTAGAAAAAATCCCAAAAGTGGACACTCTGACAAAATCACGCATGTTGACACTTAGGCAAAAAATCCAACTTTTGCTCCACGGAAGAAAGAGGCTAAGGAGGCTGGAACTTAGGCCTCTCTCGTTGTTGGACTTTGAAAAAATCCACTTTTTTTGCACGGGATTTTTTCCAAGTGTCTCATGGAAGAGGCTAGACAGGCTGGAGGCCAGGCCTCTCTCGTTGTTGGACTTAGAAAAAATCCCAAAAGTGGACACTCTGACAAAATCACGCATGTTGACACTTTGGCAAAAAAGCCAACTTTTTTGGACTTGGCCCGGCTTTTCTTCCATTTGTGCCCCACTTGGGCTGGTTCACTCCTGGGTATCTTTTGGTCATTCCCGGGGGCCCCGGAGCTCGCGCAGCTCGCTGCGGGACTTCTGGAACTCCATCCTGGGTAGGATTTTTAAACAATTTCGGACCTTTTTCCAACTTTTTCTCAAATTGTCCCCCACTTTGGCTGGTTCACTCCTGGGTATCTTTTGGTCATTCCCGGGGGTCCCGGAGCTCGCGCAGCTCGCTGCGGGACTTCTGGAACTCCATCCTGGGTAGGATTTTTAAACAATTTCGGCCCTTTTTCCAACTTTTTCTCAAATTGTCCCCCACTTTGGCTGGTTCACTCCTGGGTATCTTTTGGTCATTCCCGGGGGCCCCGGAGCTCGCGCAGCTCGCTGCGGGACTTCTGGAACTCCATCCTGGGTAGGATTTTTAATCAATTTCGGACCTTTTTCCAACTTTTTCTCAAATTGTCCCCCACTTTCGCTGGTTCACTTCTGGGTGCCTTTTGGTCATTCCCGGGGGTCCCGGAGCTCGCGCAGCTCGCTGCGGGACTTCTGGAACTCCATCCTGGGTAGGATTTTTAAACAATTTCGGACCTTTTTCCAACTTTTTCTCAAATTGTCCCCCACTTTTGATGGTTCACTTCTGGGTGCCTTTTGGTCATTCCCGGTGTTCCCGCGGCTCGCGCAGCTCGCTGCGGGGCTTCTGGAACTCCATCCTGGGTAGGATTTTTACTCAATTTCGGACCTTTTTCCAACTTTTTCTCAAATTGTCCCCCACTTTTGATGGTTCACTTCTGGGTGCCTTTTGGTCATTCCCGGTGTTCCCGCGGCTCGCGCAGCTCGCTGCGGGGCTTCTGGAACTCCATCCTGGGTAGGATTTTTAATCAATTTCGGACCTTTTTCCAACTTTTTCTCAAATTGTCCCCCACTTTCGCTGGTTCGCTTCTGGGTGCCTTTTGGTCATTCCCGGTGTTCCTGCGGCTCGTGCAGCTCGCTGCGGGACTTGTGGAACTCTACCCTGGGTGGGATCATATGATTTTCAACCCATTTTGGACCTTTTTCCGACTTTCCCTCCATTTCCCTCCCACTTTCGATGGTCCACTCCTGGGTGTCTTTTGGTCATTCCCGGGACCCGGGAAGCCTCGGGCCTGCGGCGGGACTTGTGGATCTCCATGCTGGGCATGATTTTATGAGTTTTCTGGACTTTCTCTTCCCCGGGACCCGGGAGGCAGGCGGCTGGACGTTATGCCCCCTAAAATCCCTCCCTTTGCTCGTAAGGCCAATTTTCCTCCGGATTTACTCTCTATAGACCCCAAGGAAAAAAATACCCGACCGGCGTCCATTTTTGACATCGGTCTCCGATCTAGGGCACGCGGGCCGAAAGCGGTACGCCGGTTCCGAAATCCGGCCCCCGCATTTTTTGGGTATTTTTTGAAAAAAATGGCATTTTTGGGACCGGGGGGACTTGCTGGACTCAGTCCCGGGTGCGGATTTTGAAAACGTTGAGGACTTTTGGATTTTCCCCCAGCTTTTCTCCCCCACTTGCAGTTTGACTTTGCGGGGTGCGTTACGGCTGTGCCGGGCGTCCCTGGACTCGGGTGGCCAGCTGCGGGGCTGGTGGGGGACTGATTTTTGAACACTTTGAGGACTTTTGGCTACTATGCCAGCTTTTCTCCCCCACTTGCAGTGTGACTTTGCGGGCCTTGTTACGGAGGTGCCGGGCTTCCCTGGACTCGGGTGGCCAGCTGCGGGACTCGTGGGACTGATTTTGGAACACTTTGAGGACATTTAACTTCTTTCCCAGCTTTTTTCCCCTCCACTTCCAGTTTGACTTTGCGGGGTGCGTTATGGACGTGCTGGGCATCCCGGAACTCGGGCGGCCGGCTGCGGGACATTTTGCCCTCCTCCAAACCCCAGCCCTCTTTGTTTATCATGCCTATTTTCTGCTGGACACACACCCTCTCTTTTGAGCTGCCTCTTTTTTTAAATTTGGATATGATTTATTGATGAATGGATTTGTTTTCCCCTTTTTAAATGATGGTTGGTGTCTATCTTTTTAATACTTGCTTCTGGCTGCAGCCGAGACTTACAGTGTGATGCATCCAACCCCAACCCTGGTTTTTGTTTCCCTTAAAAACTTGGGGAAATGGACAGCTTTTTGGGGGGGCACTTCCAGCAAATGGAGGGACCTATTTGGAATTCCCCACTCGGGTGGAGATCCACGGCGAGCCGGCCTTCCTAAAGGGACAGCAACATGGACACTCTGCCATCATTGCAGCTTCTTTTTTTTTGGGGGGCACTCTGTCATATTTCCAGCTTTTTTTCGTGCTGACTTCCAGCAAATAGAGGGACCTGTTTTGAATTCCCTACCCGGGTGTAGATCCACGGCAAGCCGGCCTTCTTCAAGGGACAGGCACCCCCCTGTCCCTTGACACCTGCTTCCCTCCTCGGCGTCACCGAAATCCCACAAAATGACTCAAAATAGGGCCCCAAATGACATCACTCGGTCCGGTTCTTTGGGTCTCACTCGGGGGCTTCTTTGACTCTGGAAGGCATGGTGAACCAAAAGTAGACACTTGGAAAAAATCCCCACTTTACAAGTTGACACTTTGAAAAAAAATCCCGACTATATAAGTTGACACTTGGAAAAAATCCCCACTTTATAAGTTGACACTTGGAAAAAATCCCGACTTTATAAGTTGACACTTAGAAAAAATCCCCACTTTATAAGTTGACACTTAGAAAAAATCCCGACTTTATAAGTTGACACTTAGAAAAAATCCCCACTTTATTTTGGAAGGGTTGGTACACCAAAAGTGGACACTTAGAAAAAATCCCCACTTTATTTTGGAAAGGTTGGTACACCAAAAGTGGACACTTAGAAAAAATCCCCACTTTATTTTGGAAAGGTTGGTACACCAAAAGTGGACACTTAGAAAAAATCCCGACTTTGACTTTCGCAGGTCTATTACACTAAAAGTTGACACTCTGTCATATTTCCAGCTTTTTTTTGTGCTGACTTCCAGCAGATAGAGGGACCTATTTTGAATTCCCTACCCTGGTGCAGAACCACGGCAAGCCGGCCTTCCTAAAGGCACAGGCACATGGACACTCTGCCATAAGTGCAGCTTTTTCTTCTAAGGGTGCAGCGGCGGCGGAAGTCCACCGGAGGGCTCCAAATCCCCGCTTTCCTTTTTAGGCTTAAAGTGGCTTTTCCCTCCTTAAAAACTTGGGGAAATGGACAGCTTTTTGGGGGGGCACTTCCAGCAAATAGAGGGACCTATTTGGAATTCCCCACCCGGGTGGAGATCCACGGCAAGCCGGCCTTCTTAAAGGGACAGGCACATGGACACTCTGCCATCATTGCAGCTTCTTCTTTTTTTTTTTCCCCTGTCATATTTCCAGCTTTTTTGTGCTGACTTCCAGCAAATAGAGGGACCTATTTTGAATTCCCTACCCGGGTGTAGATCCACGGCAAGCCGGCCTTCTTAAAGGGACAGGCACCCTCCCTCCCGGAACACCTGCTTCCCTCCTCGGCGTCACCGAAATCCCACAAAATGACTCAAAATAGGGCCCCAAATGACATCACTCGGTCCGGTTTTTTGGGTCTCACTCGGGGGCTTCTTTGACTCTGGAAGGCATGGTGAACCAAAAGTGGACACTTGGAAAAAAATCCCCACTTTATAAGTTGACACTTAGAAAAAAATCCCGACTATATAAGTTGACACTTAGAAAAAATCCCGACTATATAAGTTGACACTTAGAAAAAATCCCCACTTTATTTTGGAAGTGTTGGTACACCAAAAGTTGACACTTAGAAAAAATCCCGACTTTATTTTGGAAGGGTTGGTACACCAAAAGTTGACACTTAGAAAAAATCCCGACTTTATTTTGGAAGGGTTGGTACACCAAAAGTTGACACTTAGAAAAAATCCCAACTTTTACACTTAGAAAAAATCCAGCTTTTTGTTGCTGACTTCCATTAAATAGAGGGACTTTTTCCATGTTTCTTAACCGGGTGTCGATCCAAGGCGGGTGGGCCTTCTGGAAGCGACACCCTCCTAGATACTCTGTCATATTTGCAGCTTTTTGTTGCTGACTTCCATTAAATAGAGGGACTTTTTTCATTTTTCTTAACCGGGTGTCGATCCAAGGCAGGTGGGCCTTCTGGAAGCGACACCCTCCTTGACACTTAGAAAAAAATCCAGCTTTTTGTTGCCGACTTCCATTAAATAGAGGGACTTTTTTCATTTTTCTTAACCGGGTGTCGATCCAAGGCAGGTGGGCCTTCTGGAAGCGACACCCTCCTTGACACTTAGAAAAAATCCAGCTTTTTGTTGCTGACTTCCATTAAATAGAGGGACTTTTTCCATGTTTCTTAGCCGGGTGTCGATCCAAGGCAGGTGGGCCTTCTGGAAGCAACACCCTCCTTGACACTTAGAAAAAATCCAGCTTTTTGTTGCTGACTTCCATCAAATAGAGGGACTTTTTTCATTTTTCTTAACCGGGTGGTGATCCAAGGCGGGTGGGCCTTCTGGAAGCGACACCCTCCTTGACACTTAGAAAAAATCCAGCTTTTTGTTGCTGACTTCCATCAAATAGAGGGACTTTTTCCATGTTTCTTAGCCGGGTGTCGATCCAAGGCAGGTGGGCCTTCTGGAAGCAACACCCTCCTTGACACTTAGAAAAAATCCAGCTTTTTGTTGCTGACTTCCATCAAATAGAGGGACTTTTTTCATTTTTCTTAACCGGGTGTCGATCCAAGGCAGGTGGGCCTTCTGGAAGCGACACCCTCCTTGACACTTAGAAAAATTCCAGCTTTTTGTTGCTGACTTCCATCAAATAGAGGGACTTTTTTCATTTTTCTTAACCGGGTGTCGATCCAAGGCAGGTGGGCCTTCTGGAAGCGACACCCTCCTTGACACTTAGAAAAAATCCAGCTTTTTGTTGCTGACTTCCATCAAATAGAGCGACTTTTTTCATTTTTCTTAACCGGGTGTCGATCCAAGGCAGGTGGGCCTTCTGGAAGCGACACCCTCCTTGACACTTAGAAAAAATCCAGCTTTTTGTTGCTGACTTCCATCAAATAGAGCGACTTTTTTCATTTTTCTTAACCGGGTGTCGATCCAAGGCGGGTGGGCCTTCTGGAAGCGACCCTCTCCTTGACACTTAGAAAAAATCCAGCTTTTTGTTGCTGACTTCCATTAACTAGAGGGACTTTTTTCATTTTTCTTAACCGGGTGGTGATCCAAGGCGGGTGGGCCTTCTGGAAGCGACACCCTCCTTGACACTTAGAAAAAATCCAGCTTTTTGTTGCTGACTTCCATCAAATAGAGGGACTTTTTCCATGTTTCTTAGCCGGGTGTCGATCCAAGGCAGGTGGGCCTTCTGGAAGCGACACCCTCCTTGACACTTAGAAAAAATCCAGCTTTTTGTAGCTGACTTCCATCAAATAGAGGGACTTTTTCCATGTTTCTTAACCGGGTGTCGATCCAAGGCAGGTGGGCCTTCTGGAAGCGACCCTCTCCTTGACACTTAGAAAAAATCCAGCTTTTTGTTGCTGACTTCCATCAAATAGAGGGACTTTTTCCATGTTTCTTAACCGGGTGTCGATCCAAGGCAGGTGGGCCTTCTGGAAGCGACACCCTCCTTGACACTTAGAAAAAATCCAGCTTTTTGTTGCTGACTTCCATCAAATAGAGGGACTTTTTTCATTTTTCTTAACCGGGTGGTGATCCAAGGCGGGTGGGCCTTCTGGAAGCGACACCCTCCTTGACACTTAGAAAAAATCCAGCTTTTTGTTGCTGACTTCCATCAAATAGAGGGACCTATTTGGAATTCCCCACCCGGGTGGAGATCCACGGCAAGCCGGCTTTCCTAAAGGGACAGGCACATGGACACTATTCGCAGCTTCTTTTTTTTTGGCACTGACTTCCAGCTAAGGGTGCAGCGGCGGCGGAAGTCCACCGGAGGGCTCCAAATCCCCGCTTTCCTTTTTAGGCTTAAAGTTGCCTTTCCCTCTTTAGAGCCTTGGGCAAATGTACAGCTCTATTTTGTGCTGACTTCCAGCAAAAAGAGGGACATACTTCCAGCAAAAAGAGGGACATATTTTGAAATCCCCACCCGGGGGGAGATCCACGGCAAGCCGGCCTTCTTAAAGGGACAGGCACCCCCCTCCCGGAACACCTGCTTCGCTCCTCGGCGTCACCGAAATCCCACAAAATGACTCAAAATAGGGCCCCAAATGACATCACTCGGCCCGGTTGTTTAGGTCTCACTCTGGGGCTTCTATGACCCTGGAGGGCATGGTACAGCAAAAGTGGACACTTAGAAAAAATCCCGACTTTTAAAAGTTGACACTTAGAAAAAATCCCGACTTTTAAAAGTTGACACTTAGAAAAAATCCCGACTTTATTTTGGAAGGGTTGGTACGCGAAAAGTTGACACTTAGAAAAAATCCCGACTTTGTTTTGGAAGGGTTGGTACTCCAAAAGTTGACACTTAGAAAAAATCCCGACTTTGTTTTGGAAGGGTTGGTACTCCAAAAGTTGACACTTAGAAAAAATCCCGACTTTGTTTTGGAAGGGTTGGTACTCCAAAAGTTGACACTTAGAAAAAATCCCGACTTTGTTTTGGAAGGGTTGGTACTCCAAAAGTTGACACTTAGAAAAAATCCCGACTTTGTTTTGGAAGGGTTGGTACTCCAAAAGTTGACACTTAGAAAAAATCCCGACTTTGACACTTAGAAAAATTCCAGCTTTTTTTTCCCTCTGACTTCCATTAAATAGAGGGACTTTTTTCATGTTTCTTAGCCGGGTGTCGATCCAAGGCGGGCGGGCCTTCTGGAAGCGACACCCTCCTTGACACTTTGTCATATTTTCAGCTTTTTTGTGCTGACTTCCATTCAATAGAGGGACTTTTTTCATGTTTCTTAACCGGAATGTGATCCAAGGCGGGTGGGCCTTCTGGAATGGACACCCGCCTGGACACTTAGGGTTAGGGTTAGGGTTAGGGTTGGGATTAGGGTTAGGGTTAGCGGGGCGTTCTTGAAGGGACTCCCTCCGGAACACCTTGTCATATTTCCAGCTTTTTTCCTCTGACTTCCATCAAATAGAGGGACTACTTTTGACTTATCGACCCGGCTGGTGATCCAAGGCCGGGGGGCCTCCTGGAAGGGACCCCCGCCTGGACACCTAGGGTTAGGGTTAGGGTTAGGGTTGGGATTAGGGTTAGGGTTAGGGTTAGGGTTAGCCAGCTTTTTGTTGCTGACGGCGGGTGGGCCTTCTGGAAGCGACACCCTCCTAGATACTCTGTCATATTTGCAGCTTTTTGTTGCTGACTTCCATTAAATAGAGGGACTTTTTTCATTTTTCTTAACCGGGTGTCGCTCCAAGGCGGGTGGGCCTTCTGGAAGCGACACCCTCCTTGACACTTAGAAAAATTCCATCTTTTTGTTGCTGACTTCCATTAAATAGAGGGACTTTTTTCATTTTTCTTAACCGGGTGTCGATCCAAGGCTGGTGGGCCTTCTGGAAGTGACACCCTCCTTGACACTTAGAAAAATTCCAGCTTTTTGTTGCTGACTTCCATCAAATAGAGGGACTTTTTTCATTTTTCTTAACCGGGTGTCGATCCAAGGCGGGTGGGCCTTCTGGAAGCGACACCCTCCTTGACACTTAGAAAAATTCCAGCTTTTTGTTGCTGACTACCATCACATAGAGGGATTTTTTTCATTTTTCTTAACCGGGTGTCGATCCAAGGCAGGTGGGCCTTCTGGAAGCGACACCCTCCTTGACACTTAGAAAAATTCCATCTTTTTGTTGCTGACTTCCATTAAATAGAGGGACTTTTTTCATTTTTCTTAACCGGGTGTCGATCCAAGGCAGGTGGGCCTTCTGGAAGCGACACCCTCCTTGACACTTAGAAAAATTCCAGCTTTTTGTTGCTGACTTCCATTAAATAGAGGGACTTTTTTCATTTTTCTTAACCGGGTGTCGATCCAAGGCGGGTGGGCCTTCTGGAAGCGACACCCTCCTTGACACTTAGAAAAATTCCAGCTTTTTGTTGCTGACTACCATCACATAGAGGGACTTTTTTCATTTTTCTTAACCGGGTGGTGATCCAAGGCGGGTGGGCCTTCTGGAAGGGACACCCTCCTTGACACTCTGTCATATTTTCAGCTTTTTTTTGTGCTGACTTCCCCGGCCAGGGGCCCCGCGGCCCCCGGCTCCATGGTGTTGTCGTTGGCCTAGTTTGCACTAGTTTCCAGGGCTCACCGCGTGGAGGTCGACAACTTGAGCCCCTCGTTCCCCCGTGGTCCCCACCCGCCATGGTACGCCGGCGGAGGGGCGGCACGCGAAAGGGGAGGTCTCGCCCCGCACGCGCGGGACGCTTCACCCCCTTCCGGGCGGCCCTCAGGCACTTACGAGAAAAAAGCCGACACACACACCACCCCCGGGAGGGTAGGTCCGTTATCCCCTTCCCGGGGGGCGCCCGCGGCCAGGGTCAGGTCATCCCTGCCGGGGCTGGGGCCGGAGAGGGGAGCTCATCCCGCCTCTTCTCGGTCCCCCCGCTCTGTCTCTCCACAAAAGATTGGATCAAAGGATGACTCTCAATAGATCGCAACGTGGGTTTTTTGCTCTGCTACTTATAAAACCCCGACCCAGAATCAGGTCGTCTGCAGGTCATTTAGCGCTGGTCAATGGACACCTGCATTTTTGCGTTAGACTCCCATTTGGGGCCTGGGGGCACCCTCTCCACCCCCGGGCCCCCCTACGCTCCCCCCGAGAGGGGGGGACGCGTAGTCTCCCGTCGCTCGGCTCTCCGCGCCGGGCCCTGGAGCGGGCCCGGCTATCCCCGTCCGTCTGCACCAACCCCGGCACCTCTTGTATCATCCCGGCAAGGCGGGATTCTG